>NC_044032.1:162587449-162889964 GCF_901765095.1 Microcaecilia unicolor | reverse complement strand
CTAGTGAGGTAATTAAATTCGCCGATGACACAAAATTATTCAGGGTCGTCAAGTCGCAGGAGGAATGTGAACGATTACAGGAGGACCTTGCGAGACTGGGAGAATGGGCGTGCAAGTGGCAGATGAAGTTCAATGTTGACAAGTGCAAAGTGATGCATGTGGGTAAGAGGAACCCGAATTATAGCTACGTCTTGCAAGGTTCCGCGTTAGGAGTTACGGATCAAGAAAGGGATCTGGGTGTCGTCGTCGATGATACGCTGAAACCTTCTGCTCAGTGTGCTGCTGCGGCTAGGAAAGCGAATAGAATGTTGGGTGTTATTAGGAAGGGTATGGAGTCCAGGTGTGCGGATGTTATAATGCCATTGTATCGCTCCATGGTGCGACCGCACCTGGAGTATTGTGTTCAGTACTGGTCTCCGTATCTCAAAAAAGATATAGTAGAATTGGAAAAGGTACAGCGAAGGGCGACGAAAATGATAGTGGGGATGGGACGACTTTCCTATGAAGAGAGGCTGAGAAGGCTAGGGCTTTTCAGCTTGGAGAAGAGACGGCTGAGGGGAGATATGATAGAAGTGTATAAAATAATGAGTGGAATGGATCGGGTGGATGTGAAGCGACTGTTCACGCTATCCAAAAATACTAGGACTAGAGGGCATGAGTTGAAGCTACAGTGTGGTAAATTTAAAACGAATCGGAGAAAAATTTTCTTCACCCAACGTGTAATTAGACTCTGGAATTCGTTGCCGGAGAACGTGGTACGGGCGGTTAGCTTGACGGAGTTTAAAAAGGGGTTAGATAGATTCCTAAAGGACAAGTCCATAGACCGCTATTAAATGGACTTGGAAAAATTCCGCATTTTTAGGTATAACTTGTCTGGAATGTTTTTACGTTTGGGGAGCGTGCCAGGTGCCCTTGACCTGGATTGGCCACTGTCGGTGACAGGATGCTGGGCTAGATGGACCTTTGGTCTTTCCCAGTATGGCACTACTTATGTACTTATATATGTACTTATGTACTTATGGAGTGCGAGGGATAAAAGGTGCATCGGGGGGGGGGGGGAGATGAGAGAGAGCCTGTCAGTAAAGGGGGGTGGGCTTATTTAAAGGCAGGGCTACAGAAATTATAGGTACTTACCCTTTTTTTTTGCGGGGGTGAGCAGGTTAATAAGGGAGAAGGGGAAGGGGGAGGGGAGGCGATGTCCAAAGTCAAAATTTGTGCAAGCTTTCATTTTGAAAATTATCTAAGGAGAAGACTCACACACTCAGCTTGTTTCTGCTAGTACATTTTCAGGTCGAAAGAATGCACATAATATTGAAAATACAACATTATGCACTTGTATCTGCCCTAACCGAGTCTTTGAGAATGCATCTGTTCAATGTGGGTAATAGTATGTATGTTATAGGAGAATACACATACTGTAACTCTCAGGAAAGGCAGTGATTTTCAAATAACTCATTTTCTCAGATAAACAGTATATAGCCCATAGAAAATTGATCTGCACATGAGCACATGTTTTTAGAATAAGAATATGAAAATACTTTTCCTTTGAAAACTGCCATGGGGAAAACCTGCTGACAAACATTTGCACATGCTTTTTCTGTGGGTACGTTCACTGAAAACAATGACAGGAATATATTTTTTAATGTATTGTAAAATACACATACTCTCCATTACACTTATTTGTTATCCAGAAAAAACTATGTTCAGTAATGATTCCTACACATAATTTTACTTGGGTATGGGGCTGGAAAGATTCAGACAGCCAAATCAGTTACCTGCATAAATGGCTTCTGAAAATTGTCCTTTTAAAAGATAACTACTACAAGTGATTAAGTAGTCTGTGCAACTTGATTGCATGTAATACTTTTAAAGAGCTCAGTGCTACAACTTTCTTCATCAGCCTGTCTATAGAGAGAGTTCTGATTTCTTATGTGACAACTTCAAGGCTCGGTCAGCAGTGCTCTAGTTGCCTGGTCTGTTACTTTGTTGCCAGTGACTGCCTATTAATTCATATACGATCATCTTATGGCGGTAGAATAAAAGCACAGAGTGGCACTGAATAGAACTGCTGGGACTTCATTTCTAATCTAGGTCAACAACCAGCTTTTTCATTTTATTACAATTAGCTTAATATCTGGACATCTTTCCAAAATTCAAGAAGATCTGTCAGACCAAAGAGGAAAAGAATGAATCATTTGGCAACCAAAAGCAGAAAAATCACTTGCACAAAGTGCTATTTTTCTGCTACTTCATGGGGACCTTTATTTTTTTTACATGTGCCTTCTTAACGAATCTGCCTGGAAAATGAGTAATAGGATTGATAAAAGACACTTCCATCTGAATATTTTCCAGTGAAGAAAGTTTTATACTGAGAACCACTGGCTGCTGATAAAGCAGAAAGAGTTCTTACATACATATGGCTCCATTAAAAAAAAAAATCTTTCGTACATATATCTAATTGGTCTTATCTCCTCATTAAGGGCTTTTTCAGCTAACAGATTATATTTCCACTTAAAATAGTGAGCTCTTCTGTGAGCAGCACACTGGACCAGACCAAGATGTCAGTTTAGTGCAATGCAGACATTTTGAACAAATTAGCCAATCGTAAGAGATTTCAAAACCCTTTTTATTATCTATACAATTTAAAAATTCACTATAGAAGCTGTCAAGAGGCTCTTTTACTAAAGCGTGCTGAGAGTAAATGGTGCCCAAATTTGGGTGAAGGTGACTGAAAACATTGCCAGACGATAGTTAACAGTCCAAATATTTATTAAAAGCATCCAAGACTCGACATGGGCCACGTTTTGGCCTAAAAGGCCTGCATCTGGAGTATAAAAGAAACAAATACATACAATAAAATAGAATAAACTAGAACAGGGATAAACCTCAAAAATACATGATCAATAAAACAGTCTAGTTTGTCAACTATAAAGGGCACTCCAGGTTGAGTGCCTTTTATAAAATAGTATGAAGTGCTGATTCTTACCCCCAAATTTGGGTGCCAGGACTTATGCATGCTGGAACCAGGTGTAATTCCTGGTGCCCAATATGGGCATACATCCATAGTATTCTATATCACTGTGTATAAATTTCTGGAATGTCCCTGACCCGCCCTTGCACCTCCCTTGGCCACACCCCTTTTATGCTGTATGCCATGGGGTTTGGGTGTGCAGTTTTATAAAATAGCGTGTAGCAAGATGCACGTGTAAATCCAAGTTGGTGCCAATTAATATCAATAATTTATTGCCAATGCCCAATTGTTGATGTTAATTGGCTCGTTACCCAGTGTAAGTTGCATGTGCATCTCAGGATCACACTCAAATTTGGGAGAGCAATTTTGAGCGCCCTTTATAGAATCACCTGATTAATGTAAAAATTAACTTAGTGCATGAATGCATTAACTGTTACTGTGTTGGCATGACATTATCAGGCTCATTTTCGAAAGAGAAGGACGTCCATCTTTCGACACAAATCGGAAGATGGGCGTCCTTCTCCCAGGGTTGCCCAAATCCTTCAATTAATAGTGAAGGATTAAGAATATTATATGCTGATTGGTCAGATCTATTCTTGGCGTCTGACGTAGTCGGATATAAGAAACAGAGGGGCCATTTTGTTGGGTCGGTCCGATGAAGTTGGAAATGCTTTGAACGGAGGTACTTGTGTATAGGAATGAAAAAATGATCTGATGACAAGAAAACTATTTGGATTTGTGCTCTAAAATATTCTCTTTTGTAGATCAATGCATACCACACGACCCTGAAGCAGGTGACGAAACGTTGGCCAACGTTGGTTGTGGTCGCGATCAGCATTGATAAGGCTCCGTTATAAAGAGGACTTGATCCGAATAAGCTAAGTAGCTTTCAATTTCATGAGTCTTTAGAATATTTTGTAGAGTTCTGGTGAGACCATTTATATAAAAAGAAAAAAGAAAAAAAGTAAAAGAAAAAGTGATGTTTAAAGGTTATAGTTCAGAGATTTTTGGGCCGATGATGAAGCAGTCCAGCCCCCAAGAGCTATAGAGATACATATCCGGGGGCTTCTTGAGGCCTTTTCTCTTTACACTAATTATGTGTCTTGAATATATGTCAACTGAGTATATATTATTTTTGATCTCTTTATTACTCTAGATTGTTAGTTGCAGTAATTTGTCTGTCAGCGTGTGCTAATAGTACACTATTATTTTTTTTTGGGGGGGGGGGAAGGGAATATGTCATTGATGGGGAATGGGTGTGGAAGCATTATCCAACTAGCAAGTTCACATTAGCAAATCCTAACTGGATAATGCAGACTTAAGCAAGGAACACGTAGGGGTCCCTTTACTAAGGGCTGCGATAGTGTAGGCGCGTGTTATGGATGCGCGCAAATCCATTTTTCAGCACACTTGTACAAAAGGCCTTCTTAAAAATGTTGCCGAAAATGGACATGCAGTAAAATAAAAATCGGCGCACATCCATTTTGGGTCTGAGACCTTACCGCCAGCCATTGACTTAGCGGTAAGTCTCTCGTGTTAACCGTGCAGTAATCACCTATGCATGTCAAGTCAGAGTTACTGCCCGATTTTCACCATGAGCCAGAAAATAAAATATATTTTTTGGTGCATGTTAAAAATGAAATTACAGCACGGGCCACATGGTAGCCATGTGGTAACTCCGAATGGATGCACGTTGGCATGCGTAGGTGCCTATCCTGCTTATTTTCGAAGGAGAAGGGCACCCATCTTCTGACACAAATCGGGAAATGGGCGTCCTTCTCCTAAGGTTGCCCAAATCAGCATAATCGAAAGCCAATTTGGACGTCCTCAACTGCTTTTCGTCACGGCGATGACCAAAGTTCAAGGGGGTGTTTTGGCAGTGTACAGAAGGCGGGACAAGGCATAGCAAACATGGATGTCCTTCTCACAAACATCCACATTTTGGACATCACGCTTCCCCTCCTTAGGAAGGAAATCGTATGCAAATGAGCTAACAGCAAGCAGCTCATTTGCATGCAATTTCCTTCATGCATGCAATTTCCTTCATGCATGCCCATTCCTTTTTGGATCGGTAAGGGAAGGGCTTTTTCCATTCAGTTCGTGGGACCAGTGCACTACAAATGCTTGCTCCTCCCACGACCAAATGGCTTGGATTTGGTCATTTCTCAGATGGGCATCCTCGCTTTCCATTATTGCCAAAACCAGGGACAACCATCTCTAAGGTCGACCTAAATTTCATGATTTGGGCGTCCTCGACCGTATTATCGAAACGAAAGATGGACGTCCATCTTGTTTCAATAATACGGGTTGCCCTGCCCAATTACAGGGCCATCCTTAGAGATGGGCTCCCCCGTTCAATTATCCCCCTCTATGTAGCTTAGTAAAAGGGCCTCTTAGTGCCTCTAAATAGGTGGCGGTAAGTGCGCCCACATTAATAATTTTGCAGGTCTCATATGCTAATGGAAAATCTAGCATGGGACCTGCAAAAAAAAAAAAAAAAAAAAAAGCCCTATCTTTGGGCCACATTAAAAATGGACAGCCCCATGGTAAAGTCCCATGTTAAAAATGCGTTAAACACAACACATTTAAGTAAAAAAGCCCTTAAATGTTTGGCCAGAAGATTTTTTATTCCAAAATTGTGCAAGAAAAGCTGACTTACAGGCTTATTGCACTTTTCTTGTCTTATTTTTCCCCGAAACGTAGATTTGGTCATAAATTCTGCAACAAGGTTGTAACACTGGATTGAAGGGAAATGTGTAGACTGACTGAATATAGTTTTAGAAATAGTGGAAGTTTGATAACTAAGATCTAATCAAAATGTGCAAAATCAAATGATTGTGGGGAAGAAACTCAGGAGAATACTACATGAGGAGAATGAACACCAAATAAAGGGATCTTAGGGTGATCATATTAGATGATTTCAGACTTTTTCAAACAATACAGCTAAACATTGTTGTTAAATTCTGGAGGCCACAGCTACAAAAGGAGATGTACAAAACAGGCTCAAAAGAACCACAGACTAAAAGAGCCCTGACTCAGATGAAGTGCCAATTAATGACTCAAAGAGTTAACATTGTCCACCAAGACCTGATAAACTGCAAACATCAATTGATCAGGCAGCCAGACAACACAGCAATGGCTAATAACAGGAAGAACACTTCCCTTTCCAAAGGGAGACCCAAATAATCTACTAAAAAATTACAGATCAATAACTTGTCTGTCTTCAGTCTGTGCACTGCTCACTGCAATAAACACTGACAGAATATACGATCGTATTGATTCCAATAACATCACGGCAATAGAACAGACAAGCAATAAGAGAGGAACATATAGAACTAAAGACCAGTTAATGCTGAATAAAGTAATCATGGCCAGTGGTAAAAAAAAGGCAGACATCTCAGTACAGCATGGACAGACGACAAGAAAGCCTTTGATAATGTCCCACATTTCTTGATAATAAATTGCCTTGACGTGCATATAATAAATATTGGATTAATCAAGTATATTAAGTTCACCGTGAAAATGTGTCAAAGCACACTCCATCTGATGTACAGTATGAAGATAAATACATACAGTAAGTACATAAGTAATGCCACACTGGGAAAAGACCAAGGGTCCATTGAGCCCAGCATCCTGTCCACGACAGCGGCCAATCCAGGCCAAGGGCACCTGGCAAGCTTCCCAAACGTACAAACATTCTATACATGTTATTCCTGGAATTGTGGATTTTCCCCAAGCCCATTTAGTAGTGGTTTATGGACTTGTCCTTTAGGAAACCGTCTAACCCCTTTTTGAACTCTGCCAAGCTAACCGCCTTCACCACGTTCTCCGGCAACAAATTCCAGAGTTTAATTACGTGTTGGGTGAAGAAATATTTTCTCTGATTTGTTTTAAATTTACTACACTGTAGTTTAATCGCATGCCCCCTAGTCCTAGTATTTTTGGAAAGCGTGAACAGACGCTTCACATCCACCTGTTCCACTCCACTCATTATTTTATATACCTCTATCATGTCCCCCCTCAGATGGACAGTTTGGGCCAGATTCGACAAATGGTGCCAAATATTAGGTGCTGTTGAGATCTGCAAAAGGTCACTTAGTGCTAAGCAGCCTTTATAAAACAGTGTTTAGTATGGATCCTCATGCTGAACTGCTGGCAGTTGGATGCATAAATCCAAGTATTCTATAACACCACATCTAATTTTTTTGAACACCCCTGATCCATCCATGCCCCTCCCCTGGCCACACCCCCTTTAAGTTGTGCACTGAGGCTCCTGTTATAGAGCATATGCATGTGTTAAGTCCTAATTACTGCCAATTAAGTGTAATTAATCTATTTCATTTCAATAATTGGTAGTTAGCACCTAATTGACTAATTCGTTTACATGCACACCTGGGATTCACACCCAAGTTTGGGCGCAACTTTGGTGACCTTTAGAAAAACTGGGGGTTTGTCATTTCTTACATTGATGGATTGAGGAATGTTTCAGGGAGACTTCCTCTCACTATTCTTGTTTTGTATTCAATTGAGGGAGTAAATAAGAGCCCTTTTATTTACTCCCTAAGCAATGGATTTAAACCTTAATCCTTAAAATGCTAACAATCCACAGGTAACATCACACCTTTTATTGGTAGATAACTTGAAGCTCTATTGTTTCATGATCAACATTTAGTGGAACAACTGCATGCAGTAAAAAGTTTTTCAAATGACATCAGGATGGTTTTTAGACTCTCCAGACGTGATAAGGCAAACTTCATTAGAGGAAAATTGAGCAAAATGAACACCTCTGACTGATCACAGTGACAGACAGGTCATAAAGGAACTTGAAAAGGAAGGTGTACATAAATATCTAGGAGCAGAGGAGGAAGTAACAGTCCAGCAATAATTACTGAGAGAAAAGATTGGTAAAGAAAATGACAGGAGATTAAAATTGATATTGAAAAGTGCTTTAACAGCATGGAATAAGATACTAGCAATTCATCAGCTTGCAATTTATGAACTCTCATATAGCTTTGGACTTGGAGAGTGGGGAATGTTGAAATAAGAAAACTCTATATCCACTAATTCTATAAGATCAGTTATACAAAAACATAACTGGGCCTTATAGAAATAGATTATACATAGGGGCAATTCCATAAAGGTCAACCAAATTTGGGTGCTAAAATGCAGGGTGCTGAAAATGAATTCTATATTGGCATCTAGACACCCAGATTCCATTAGAGAATAGAATGCAAGTCAGCATTTGCATGTCAACATTTAGGCGCTGTCACTAACAAACCTAAGAACATAAGAATTGCCATACTAGGACAGACCAAAGGTCCATCAAGCCCAGTATCCGGCTTCCAAAAGTGGCCAATCCAAGTAGCAAGTACCTGGCAAGATCCCAGAACCGTAAACAGATTTTATGCTGCTTATCCTAGAAATAAGCAGTGGATTTTCTCAAGTCCATCTTAATAATGGCTTATGGACTTTTCTTTTAGGAAATTATCCAAACCTTTTTTAAACACTGCTAAGCTAACTGACATGTAAAAGGCAAGCGTAAATGTTGTACTTTAGCATGTAACTTCTATTATTCTATAAGTTACGCATATAAATGTGGAATCCACTCATGTTCCATCCATATGTATATTCCCTTGCAGTTGCGTGCAATGGGGGTTGCACACTAAGCTTGAAGAATACTTCTAAGCACCCAACTGGCATTTAAATCATAAATCACAATTAAATCATGTCATAATTAATCTTGGGTACCGTATCAATATCAAATGGCATGGAACAGTTCACAAGAAAAGAAAATGTACACACAATGAGAATCAATACTTCATAAAATTCTCAATATAAAAGACATTTCTAATACAATAATTCAAGTGTAGTATTTAGAAAAAAAAAACCCCGTGATTCATGATTTAAGTAATTTCCAAAATCTGAGATAATTGGTCTCATTTCAGATAATAAGAGGTACGGCATTCCAAATGGGGACAACAGCCAACATAAACAATCTTTTAATCATAGTAGTCGAGGTTTTAGATAAAGGGGAAACTGAAATGTATTTACATGCATAATACTGGTAATAGAGTTGAGAGATTGAACAGAAATTAAAGTTAACACATATTCAGGACAGAGTCCGTTCAAGGTCTTAAAAACAAAGCATAAAGCTTTGTAATGGATTCTGGCCTGAACAGGCAAGCAGTGAAGAGTTTGCAACAATGCTTTAACATGCTCATATTAATCCAGCTGTGTTGATGCTCATGAATGTTACATTTATGCACATAAGTGCTAGTATTCTTTAATCTTTGTGTGCAAATGGTGCTTACACTTATGTACTAAGATGACAGAATTAGGGGGCAAATCTAGAACTGACTGTCCCCTTTTAGGCGCTTGAGGCCACACTGAGATCTCATTCTATAAAAGCATCTAGGTGCTGAGATTCCTTTATAGAGTATTAGCATAACCAGTGGCGTTCCTAGGGGAGCGGGGTGGTGGGTGCAGTCCTCCCCGGGTGCACGCCACTGGGGGGGGGGTGCCACGCACCTGTTGGCTCCGCTTGTTCCGTGCTCCCTCTGCCCTGGAACAGGTTACTTCCTGTTCCGGGGCAGAGGGAGCATGGAACGAGCAAAGCCGATAGGCGCACGGCACCCCCCCAGCAGGTAAAAATGTACCCGGGGGGGGGGGTGTCCTTTCGCCGGGGGGTGGGCGCTGCACCCGGGGGGGGGGTTCGCATTGGTGATCCGCCCCGGGTGTCAGCCACCCTAGGAACGCCACTGAGCATAACTCAGCATTGGTGTGCCTAAAATTTACATGCCCACAGTTACACCACCCATAAACCTAGCTGTGGTGATGTAAATGTGGCATGGGTGTGCAAAACTTACAGTATTCTGTAAGTTATGTGTGTAGGTGGCAGTTCCACCCATTCCCCCTCCTCCTTGCATTTATGCACTATGGAGGGAATTCTACAAATGATGCTGAAATGTGGGTGCCAAAGAAATTCAGTGCTAAGCACTATTCTATAGAAGATGCATTTCTTGTATAGAATAGCGTTAAGCATGGATTCCGCACCTAACGTTTGGGTTCCAGACTTATGCCTGGTATAAATGTCGGCGCCCAATTTAGGTGTGGTAAGGTAATATTTTGTAATTCCACATACAACTTTTCAGAATGCCCCTGACATGTCCCTGGCCATGCCCCCTTTTCAGATACGTGCTATGATTGTTAGTCGCTGAGCCTTAGAGAATAGAGCGTAGCCAGTTGTGGGCGCAAATCCTAATTGATGCCAAATAACTGCAATAATTGGTTTTTAGCACCCAATTATTGCTAGTTAAGGACTTGTTAATCAATTAAGTTGCAAGCATATCTTGGGTATGTGCACAGATTTTGATGCCCAACTTTAGGCACCATATATAGAATTCAGGGCTATGCAACTTAGCATGTATCCTTACAGAATAGTGCTTAGCTGTTGTGTTGCCACTTAAATGCATACGTGTACACTTAAATACCACAAACAGATCACAAATACTGCTTGCTGATACTGATAACCTCAAAAACTATACTAGCAGTTCCGTAGTGTCTATATTAAATAGGAGGAAAAGTTTCAACTGCTGTGGCAAAAAAAAAATCTCAATCATTAATTGCACGCAGAAAAAAGTCATCATAGACTGAAAAATTCCCGTAGATTATATTTTCTTTATTGTTTTATTTCTTTTACATCTCTTCATGAATCACATCCTCATGTCTCAAAATCTTTTATGGGATTAAAAGAATATGTAAACTTATCTTTCTATGGTGAACTCCAGCTCACGTGTTGATTCCTGTGCGGTCCCAATGGTCCCGTTTTGCAGTGCTTCTTCAGGGAACCACACCGCAAGACATATATTATTTACTAATGCTATATGCTGCTATATGCTATATCAACAGTGGGTTGATGAAAATGAGTTCTCCAGCATATAGCATCAGTAAATAATAGATGTCTTGCGGTGTGGTTCCCTGAAGAAGTGTAGAAGACAGGGGAGAGAAAAAAAGAGAAATGGACAGAAAACCCTGGTAAGAGAGTTAAGAGAAGACAGAAGAAATCAGAAACCAGAGAAAATAAATGGCCAGACAAGAAAGGAAGAGAAAATAATTTTATTTGTAATTCAGACTAAATTAGTGTTTTAGCCATGTTAGGGCTTCTTTTACAAAGCTGTGCTAGCGATTCTTGCGTGGTAAACAAGAGGAAGCCCATTGGAACTGAATGGGCTTCCTCTCATTTACCGTGCCGGGAATGGCTAGTGCAGTTTAGTAAAAGAGGCCCTTAGTCCACTTCAAAAGTTAATACAAATAAAACAAAAAAAATCCGGAAACTTAGGTGATATTTTTTTATTGGACCAACTTAATATATTTTTTGACCAGCTTTCAGAGGCCAAAACCACCTTCAGGACAGTATAACATAAAAGCATTACACCACCCTGACCTGATGAAAGAGGTTTTGGTCATTGAAAGTTAATAAAAAAATGTATTAAGTTAGTTCAATAAAAATATATCACCTTATGTCCTGTTTTTTGCTTTATTTGTACTTGTAATATCAGTTTTTGAAATATGCAGCTATCATCTTTGTTTTGCACAGTACAGGAGGCCACGCACCACTGTTTCTTTTTTTCTGGTGTTGCAATGTATGCAGTGTCTGGTTCCTTTGAGGTTCGGTTTAATTTTTGTCTATATATTTCTATTTTTAGGTTATGGTTACTTATGCTGTATATAATGAAGGTCTGTATGTTCTGTGTGTATGTGAAGGAGGCCAGCTATTCTGTTAAGCACTGAAGTGTGCTGAAAAATGGCCTGCGCTAGCGTAGGCACGTGTTCTGGACGCACACAGATCCATTTTTCAGTGCACCTGTAAAAATGGCCTTTTTTGCCGAAAATGGAATGTGCAGCAAAATTAAAATTGTCATGCTTCCATTTTGGGCCTGAGACCTTACTGCCACCCATTGACTTAGTGGTAAGGTCTCATGCATTAGCCAGGCGATAATTGTCAGCACACACACAATTCCGATTACCGCCCGGTTAGCGCCACGCATCGGAAAATAAAAAATATTTACTGCTGCATGTAGTGGATGCACATAAAAAATGGAATTACCACCTGGGTGTTGTGTGATTCCTAAATGTTAGTGCTATTATGGTATGGTAGAGTTGCTCTATAGTTCCTGAGTGCCTTTTGTAGGTTTTTATATTGCTTCACAATATGCCTGGTACTGGATGTTGGGTTTGTATTTAGCTCATACCTCTCATAGTAGTAGCTGAAGGTGAGTTGCATTCATGTACAACAGGTATTTTCCTGTCCCTGGAGGTTTACAGTCAAAGTTTGTACAGGAGGCAATGGAGAATTAAATGACCTGTCCATGCTCTCAAGGAGCAGCAGTGGGATGTGGTCCCTGGCTTCCCTGGTTCTCAGTCCACTTCTCTAACCATTAGTTAACAGCTGATACAAATAATACTTTTTCCCAAACATGTTTGGTAACTGTACAGTAAACTAAAGACCAGCAGATCTAAAGCCTGGTTGTCATTTGGCAGCTTACCAAAAAAATTGATAGGCTATTTTATGGTTGCCAGTAACCAAAGAATTCCTGTTACAGTGCTGATGAACACCACTGTTTACGTAGCCAACAGGAAGATGCTGGACTGGGGAGCTAGGACTGGCTGGGAGTCCAGTGTTAAAGTACCTGCATATATTTCCAGAATATGGCAAATATTGTTCAGTTTAACATTTGGATGTTTTGGTACATACGTCTCTGGAGTGCATTCAGTGTGAATAATGCCATCAGTAATAGAGATACTAGGGGGAAATAGCTGGCGCATATGCACCAGAGACACAGTGAAGGGGTCTTTCGCTGCTGTGTCCAAAAATACCTCTACTATCCCCCCACCTAAAGGATTTTAACTAGCCCCACCCAAACCACACCCTAGCTTCCACAAACAGCTGAGTCACTGTCAGCATATGCATATGAGGATTTTAACCCTCTCCTCTCTTCCGACTCTTTAGCCTTGCACTAGCACAAATTTTAGAAAAGTCTGCTCCCCTTGATGTCAAAACCTGGCTACGCCTCTGCCTACAGCCTTTTATCCCAGATGGTGATCAAGAGAGCAAGCAAAGGAAGGCAAACAGGAATCTCAGTAGGGTTTTGTTACTTCTTTGAAATGCTTTTATTAATTCATAAGTCTGTTTGTTGCCAGTGTGCTACAGGACAGTCAAGCAAAGAAAAGCTACCTGCTCCAGTTGTTTAGAAGGCAGCAAAGATTTTGCCAGTTGCTATAGTCTGTGCATACATTTGGTCAGTGGCATAGCAAGGGCGGGGCGGTGAGGGCGGTCCGCCCCGGGTGTCAATGGGTGGGGGGGGGTTCCGTCCACCCCCCCGGCGTGGCACGGCACCCCCCCTGGCGTGGACCACCCCGGCGCAGCGCCTCTCACTCCCCCCCCATCCGATAGTCCCCATTAGTCATCATTCACAAAAAAATTGTTAAACATGTAATAAACCATAAGCAAATCTTTACATTCAAAATGTTAGGCATATAAAAGTGTTATTTCTTCAGGGGGACAGTATAACCCCTTAGAAGCACAAAGCCAAATATGACAAATAAACAACATATCATTCAACAAAGCAGTTAATTCCTTCTTTAAAATGAGCTAAATAATAAACTCATAATCCTTTAATCTTTGCTCATTTTTATGAAGGAATTAACTTTTGTTTTGTTTTGATTGCACAGTGTAAGCCCCTGATGCAGCCTTTAGGAAAGGCAAAACATGGCTACGTTGGGCATTTTTGATTACTGTTTTGTAAAAGACAGTGGTCTGCACTGTTTTGTTTGGACTTTTTGCATGCAGATCGCCGCCTATGTTTTGTTCTATAGAGGCTGGTATGTACTGTTTGTTTCACATCTTTGGGGGTGGGAGGGGAGGGTTGGTGACCACTGGGGGAGTAAGGATGATCATTCTTTTATTCAGGGCCTTTTTTTGTGGCTTAGTCATTATTAAAATAGGTCTAGACCAAAACATCTTAATTTTAATCCTGGGCAATTTTAATCCTTGGCTGACACCCGGGGCTGATCGTCGCTGCGCACCCCCCCCCCTGGGTGCAGTGCAACACAGCGCCCCCCCCCCCAGCGTGGACCCCCTGGCGCAGCGCCTCTCACTCCCCCCCCCCCACACTCCCCACCTGCCTACCAGCTGAGCTCCGTTCACCCGGCACCTCGAATCTGCAGCGCTGCTGACTGTAAAAGAAGAAAACCGTCTCATCGTTGGCCCCTCATTCACTGTGTCCCGCCCTCAAGGAAATAGGAAGTTACATCCGAGGGCGGGACTCAGTGAGTGAAGGGCCAACGACGAGACGGTATTCTTCTTTCACAGTCAGCAGCGCTGCAGATTCGAGGTGCCAGGTGCACGGAGCTCAGCTGGTAGGCAGGTGGGGACCGTGGGGGGGGGGAGGGAGAGGTGCTGCGCCGGGGGGTCCACGCCAGGGTGGGTTGCCGTGCCACGCCGGGGGGGGGGTGTCATGTTGCACTGCATCCGGGAGGTGCACGCAGCGGCGATCAGCCCCGGGTGTCAGCCAAGCACAGAACACCACTACATTTGGTTACTGCACTTCAAGCTCACTAATGAGAGAAAGGAGGAGAGGAGAATCTACTTAATGGATAGGAACAGAAAGGAGCAGTGCCTGCTCCCATTACTTGATTTTTAATGAAAGGGGCAGATGATGCTCACCAGCATCCTAGTGACAGTGAGGAAGAAGTCTGGGCTGCTCAAATCTGATCTTCTGAGCCAGAAGAGGAAGAGAGAAGTAAATGCAAACGTGATAAAGAAACTATATCTCCCAGTTCCCTAGTGAGAGAAGGGAGGGAGAAAAGTACTTTAATGGTGAGATGGAAACTATGGATAATGATAGCAGTTAAAGTAATGGGAATAAACCTACTAGTTGTTTTGGAAAAAGCCTTACATGAACTTAAAGCTAAACAGAAGCTTTTGTACGAAAATGACTTACTTGTGTTTTGTTGATATCTTTGCTGCCTTACAAGTGAAACTATTATGATTAATGTGAATACAACTGGACTGTGCTATTTAAAAAGCAAAACATAACATAGCTGTTGGTGACTAAAAGATTTTCTTGAATATTTACACCAGTCTGGTAAAGACTAGGGGCTCATTTTCAGAAAAAGAAAAACATTTAAAAAGTGGCATAAAGCATCATTTGGATGTTTTGCTTGCCAAAACGTTCAAATTGCTATTTTCAAAACCCATTTTCTAAACGTTTTTTTTTTAAATGTTGTTCATTCACAGTGCATTCAAATCACAAAGAGGCTTTTCAGGTCATGTTAAGGATAGGATTTGGGCATTCCTAACACTCGGACGTTTTTCTGCCATAATGGAAAAAAAATTGCCCAGGATTAAAATTAAGACGTTTTGGTCTAGACTTATTTTAATAATGACTAAGCCACAAAAAAGGCCCTGAATAAAAGAATGATCCTCCTTACTCCCCCAGTGGTCACCGACCCCCCTCCCACCCCCAAAGATGTGAAACAAACAGTACATACCAGCCTCTATAGAACAAAACATAGGCGGCAATCTGCATTCAAATAGTCCAAACAAAACAGTGCAGACCACTGTCTTATACAAAACAGTAATCAAAAATGCCCAACGTAGCCAAGTTTTGCCTTTCCTAAAGGCTGCATCAGGGGCTTACGGTGTACAATCAAAACAAAACAAAAGAAAAGGTAATTCCTTCATAAAAATGAGCAAAGGTTAAAGGATTATGAGTTTATTATTTAGCTCATTTTTCAGAAAGAATTAACTTCTTTGTTGAATGATATGTTATTTATTTGTCATATTTGGCTTTGTGCTTCTAAGGGGTTATACTGTCCCCCTGAAGAAATAACTTTTATATGCCTAACATTTTGAATGTGAAGATTTGCTTATTGTTTATTACATGTTTAGCAATTTTTTTTGTGAATGATGACTAATTTTTATGATTGTAATTAATTTAGTTGGTTTTGAGTATATATTTTTATGTTTTTAACTTATTATGTTTGTTTTGATTGTACAGTGTAAGCCCAAAATGTGGTGTGGAGGAGCATAATCGAACAGGGCACCCAAGTTTTCCTGAGGGCATCCCCGCAGGATGGCCCCGTAAAGGGGTTGAGAAACCGCTATTATCGAAACAAGATGGGCGTCCATCTTTCATTTCAATAATATAGTCGGGGACACCCAAATTTCAACATTTAGGTCGACCTTAGAGATGGTAGACCTAAATGTTGAGATGGTCGACATTAGAGATGGTCGTCCCTGGTTTTCGGCGATAATGGAAACCGAGGACGCCCATCTCAAAAACAACCAAATCCAAGGCATTTGGTCGTGGGAGGAGTCAGCATTCATAGTGCACTGGTTCCCCTGACATGCCAGGACACCAACCGGGCACCCTAGGGGGCACTACAGTGGACTTCACAAATTGCTTCCAGGTGCATAGCTCCCTTACCTTCAGTGCTCAGTCCCCCAACCCCCCCCCCAAAACCCACTCCCCACAACTGTACACCACTACCATAGCCCTAAGGGAAGAAGGGGGGCACCTACATGTGGGTACAGTAGGTTTCGGGTGGGTTTTGGAGGGCTCACATTTACCAGCACAAGTGTAACAGGTAGGGGGGATGGGCCTGGGTCCACCTGCCTGAAGTGCACTGCACCCACTAAAACTGTTCCAGGGACCTGCATACTGCTGTCATGGAGCTGGGTATGACATTTGAGGCTGGCAAAAAAATTATTATTTTTTTTAGGGTGGAAGGGGGTTGGTGACCACTGGGGGAGTAAGGGGAGGTCATCCCCGATTCCCTCCGGTGGTCATCTGGTCAGTTTGGGCACCTTTTTGAGGCTTGGTCATGAAAAAAAATGGACCAAGTAAAGTTGACCAAATGCTCATCAGGGACGTCCTTCTTTTTTCCATTATTGGCAGAGGACACCCATCTCTTAAGCATTCCCCAGTCCAGTCTTCGCTATGCCTCCGACATGCCCCCGTGAACTTTGGTCGTCCCCGCGACAGACTGCATTTGAGGGCACCCAAAATTGGCTTTCGATTATGCCGATTTGGGCGACCTGAGAGAAGGACGCCCATCTCCCAATTTGTGTCAGAAGATGGGCGCCCTTTTCTTTCGAAAATGCCCCTGCAAGTAAAGCACTTTTGATCAATAAAGTCGTTTTCTACAAGACAGTGTTCTGCCCTGTTTTATTTGGCATACCAGCCTCTATGACAGCCTCAGATGTTATGGTCAGTCATGTTAGAGCAGTAAGCAGGTCTGTGGTCAGTCCATTATCCACTCTAACAGTTACACATGTAGTCCTCCAAAACCCATTAAAAAACCTACTGTACCCACAAATAGGTGACACCTGCAGCTGTAAAGGGCTACTGTAGAGGTATACAGTTGGATACAGTAGGGTTTTGGTGGGTTTTGGAGTGCTCACTTTACAATATAAGGGAGCAACAGTGAGATACATACCTGGGACCTTTTATGTGAAGTCCACTGCAGTGCCCCGTAGAGTGCCCCACTGCTCTCCTGGGGTGTCTGTGGCCAGTCTACTAAGAATGCTGGCTCCTCCTACATCCCAATGGCTTGATTTCATATGTTTTTCACTTGGTCTTTTTTTTTTCTCAACAATGGTCCAGAAAGATAGATGCACTGAGTACAGCAATGTCTAGCAAATGGCCATTTTCAAAACAAAACAAACACATTTTGCTGTTTTGAAAATTGCAATATTCACCACTTGATTTTTGAACATTTTGAGGAAAATGTCCAAAGTCAGATTTAAACTTCATATCTAAAATGCCCCTCCACATGAAGCAAGAGAGGGTGGGGCAAATCCTTCTTTTCAACATAGAGAAACAGGTAAACTTCAGATACGTCCCACAAGAGGCAGTGTAGCTAGCAGCATGGTTTGTCCAAGATGGCATCTGGACATCACACTTGTTGCCTGTGAATCAGGTGTCCAATATTCAGCTGGTGGCAATCAGCATTTTGCTGACCACTGTCAATGTTATCCTTGGAAATTCATGTCCTGGCATTTAATTTCCAGATATTCTGAGCCAGTGAAACCATAGCTGGTTAAGCGCGAGATAGAGCACTTAACCGGTTATTGGGCACCACACAAAGATAGGATACATTTTTATGCAGTCCTAGTTATGTGGTTACCTTGGCTGGCTAAGTGCTGAAAATTGGTACTTAACTGGCCAAGTACCAACTCTGCCCCAGAATACCCCAAAATAGCCATTTTCACATTGGGCACTAACCAGACATTTTCAACGGCAATATCCAGTTAAGTACCACTAAATATGACCTGTTAGCCTTGCACAAGCAATTTAACCAGCCAGGAGTCATTTCTGGCTGATTAGATCATTTTGAATATTGACCCCTAGGTTTCTAAATACTACTAGTGGTTAGGGTGGTGGACTTTGGTCCTGAGGAACTGAGTTCAATTCCCGGCACAGGCAGCTCTTTGTGACTCTGGGCAAGTCACTTAACCCTCCATTGCCTGCCGCATTGAGCCTACCATGAGTGGGAAAGCGCGGGGTACAAATGTAACAAAAAAATACTGATTCCCTTTTCCCTTGCTTGTTATTTGGAGTTACTGCAGCAGGTCTCAAGGCAGGGGCACCCATTCTTTCTTTAGTTTTCTATCATACCCTTTTACATGTCTTAGAGTCTCTGCTACAATCACCATTGAGAAATATTAGCTGATACCTGCAAAATATTTGAAGAAGAATGGGTTGTTGCATAGCACCTCCCGCCCACTCATCTCCAGAATTCATGCCCTAGACCATCTGTAATGCTGTCTTGTTTCTCCCTTTCTACCAATATCTATTCCTAGTCTAGAGAATATAGAGAAGGCTACCAAACACAGCCATTTACTTCACTTGGTGATGTGCACAGGGCCCTGCATCACTGATTCACTGCCTTGCCTTCTTCCAACTCTGGCACTTAGATCCCTGCAAATGTTATTGGTCACACATTTCCATTTTGCTGTTAATATAAGTAAGAAAGAAAATAGGGATCTTGCTAACTTTGAGTAGATGCTATTTTTCTTCTGTGTTGTAGAATGGATATCTAACATATATAGGATGATTACTGATAGGGGAATTACTACTAAATTTAAGTATATGAAAGCTTCAAAAATCGCTCAATATGGAAATATCATTGCAATAATGTCATGTTACTTAGGAAAAAGAAAGTAAATTATACCAGATTAAAGGAAAATGCATCTAAATTACTTTCTTAAAGTTATTTGCAAAAATACTTCTGATGCACATTGAAAGTAGAGTGGAAGAAAGGGACCATTACACATACCCTGCAGTATGGTGAATGTAACCCCCTGTATAAGAATTCTGGTGTTCTGGGTAATTGTCAAGGAATTCACCAGTAATATCAATGGTGATTTTCTAAGTTACCTGATGGGAACTAGCCTGGAAAGAATATTCAATCATACTCATTTCTCCTCCTTCAATATCAGAGTTAGTTGAGCTGGTATGTCTCATTGAGGATTGGCCTAAAGAGTTTCCCTCCAATGATGTGATTGAACTGTAGCTTAAGGCAATAAAAGCCTTTTGTGCTGGCACCCCCAACCACTCTTACTACCTCAAGCCTGTTCCCAACCACCCCCTCTGTCTCCCCAATCTCTTCCTTGCCCTCCTCCCGACCATCAAACCAGTCACTTTCCATCACAGACTGCAATTTCTCTACAGCCCTCCTTTCTTCTGAACAATAAGGTTTATTTTTATTTTTTTTTTTTAGGAACAGTTGAGCTGTGGAGTAAGATTCTTCTCTTTTTCCTCAGCAACATGTGTCTTATCAATAGATATATGGTCTTCAGCCAAGACATGACAGTTCTTTCTGATAAGAAGCTACTGGAGAAAATGCTGCCAGCAGGAAAGGCAGCATCCTCCCAGACATTCAAAACCATCTTGTGCCTAGAGGAAAGGAGGCAGCATCATACGATGTCAGAGGTATTTACTAGTCTAGAGAATATAGAGAAGGCTACCAACTCCAAGTGGAAGGATGGTAAAGTGGAATGTCCATGCCAGAGAGATAACATCCAGGTTTTGACTCAGGAGAATAATGACTCCATTTTACTTCCCACTTTAGTAGAGTCTTCTTCTCTGGCAGTGATTGTGTCAGCTCTTGGTTGGATCCTGAATTTGGAGGAAATTTAGGCTCAGGATTTATGAGTTTTTACTTTGGAGTAGCCATCTGTTGTTACTCTGGAATCTCTTTGGATGGCAGTTGACTCTTTGGAAAAGTATTATCTCAACAGTGTAAGTCTTCTGAGACCCAGATAAGTACTGTAATTTGTCAGACTCTGTTAAAGCTCAAAATGTTAAACTGTCTAATTTGGGAAAAAAATATGAAGGATTAGAATTAAAAGTAAATATGCTTGAGTTATCTGATTCCCCAATTATTAAGGACAGTGGGCCCAATATTCAGCTGAAAGCGACAGCATTTTGCTGACCACCTCTGATGTTATACCCTGAAATTCAATGCTGGGCCTTTGAATTTCTGGATATACTGAGCTGGTGAAAATTTAGGGGTCCTTTTACAAAGGCACACTAGCTGTTTTAGTGCACACTAATCATTAGCCCTTGCTAAACACTAGCGATGCACATAGAAATATATGGGCAACTCTAATGTATGGCACATGCATATTTTTAACATGAGCTAAAAATGCTAGTGTTCCCCATTAAAGTGACTTCTCCCTCTCCCTTCTATCAGGTTAAGTACCGCTGAAAATGTCCAATTAGCTGCAGATAGGCCATTTAAACATCCATTTTCCAAAAAGATTGAATGTATGGACATGTCCACCACATGTGTGTCATATCTCCTGGAGTAGGACAGGAGAGAATTGCTCCTGCCATTTATGCAGTCATTGTGGCGTAAGATAGGTGGAGTACAATATCCTCAGTTGTGTATTAACTAATGTTAAAGACATGAATGAGTGGAATCAGTAGGATCAAACCATAGGCCAAAAATGTTCAATAGGTTATGGTCCTATAAGCTCCTCCAGAGATCCATGTAACAGAAATGATATTGCAAAAGTGTCAAAAATAAACGTTTAAATAAGTGTGAGATGAAAATTTTGATGGAGAGACATTGAAAGAGAACTTATTCAATAAATGCTAATGGATTAATGATTATAAATAGCAAACTGGAAAGTATGGAAAATTTTTCTCAAGACAGAAATATTCATTTTGTTAACTTTACAAGACTGGGTTAATATGTTGCAGAGATTTTAACATTGTCTGTGAGGGCATTCCTCAGATTATCAAGTTTTTTAAATGTTCCAGTGTCACCCTCTCAGAGATCAGAAGAAGCACTGGAAGATTTGATGACTGATGCCTTGTGAATTCTGTACATTGACACCAAGATTTAAGTGCCTCGATGCCGCAGGCTTAGTATCAATTCTATAACAGCATCTAGGAAATATGATTCCATTAATACAAGTGTAAGTTGACATTCGTATGCCCAAAATTAGGTACCAACAGTTACACCAAGTCAATGGCAGTTGTAGCTGTTGGCACCAAAGTGTGCCTTGAAGTACATGAAAATGATAGTATTCCACAAAGTAGGAGCGGTGACAGAAAAAGCAATTTTGTTTGTATCAAAATAACATTTTCTGTGTGAAGGAACTGATAGCAATAACTGCTGTGAGCAACAAAGAGATCTGACAAGAATATGAGGGATTAGACAATTAAAAAGAAAAGTGGGCATGCCAGAATAATAAATTTAGGACTAAATTCAGTAGATGGGTGCCCAAAATGTGCACTGAGCACAATTCTATAAATGGTGCTCTGAGTTCAGCGTCATTTATAGAATAGTGTGTAGCACTGTGATCCACACCCCACTTTGTGGATAAGAATTTACACCAGTAATTTGTCAGACACTGTTAAAGATCAAACTGTTAAACTGTCTAATTTGGAAAAACAATGTGAAGGATTGGAATCAAAAGTACACTAACCTGCTTATAATCGAACGAGAAAAACGCCCAAGTTCCGACCTAAATCGGGAGATGGACGTTTATCTCACAAAAACGAATAAAGCGGTATAATCGAAAGCCGGTTTTTGGACGTTTTCAACTGCACTCCGTCGCGGATGCGGACAAAGTTGATGGGGGCGTGTCAGAGGTGTGGCGAAGGCGGAACTGGGGCGTGGTTATCTGCCGAACAAAGATGGGCGCATTTCACCGATAATGAGAAAAAAGTATGCGTTTTTAGCTAGAATTTAGGACACTTTTCCTGGACCCTGTTTTTTCACGAATAAGGCCCCAAAAAGTGCCCTAAATGACCAGATGACCACTGGAGGGAATCGGGGATGACCTCCCCTGACTCCCCCAGTGGTCACTAACCCCCTCCCACCACAAAAAAATGATGTTTCACAACTTTTTATTTTCACCCTCAAATGTCATACCCAGCTCCCTGGCAGCAATATGCAGGTCACTGGAGGAGTTGTTAGGGGGTGCAGTGGACTTCAGGCAGGTGGACCCAGGCCCATCCCCTCTACCTGTTACAATTGTGCTGCTTAATGCTTATTAGTCGTCCAACCCCCCCAAACCCACTGTACCCACATGTAGGTGCCCCCCTTCACCCCTTAGGGCTATAGTAATGGTGTAGACTTGTGGGCAGTGGGTTTTGAGGGGGATTTGGGGGGGCTCAACACACAAGGGAAGGGTGCTATGCACCTGGGAGCTCTTTTACCTGTTTTTTTGGTTTTGTAAAAGTGCCCCCTAGGGTGCCCGGTTGATGTCCTGGCATGTGAGAGGGACCAGTGCACTACGAATCCTGGCCCCTCCCACAAATAAATGTCTTGGATTTATTCGTTTTTGAGCTGGGCGCTTTCATTTTCCATTATCGCTGAAAAACAAAAACGCCCAGCTCACACATTGTTGAATAAAACATGGGCGTCTATTTTTTCCCAAAATACGGTTCGGTCCGCCCCTTCACGGACCCGTTCTCGGAGATAAACGCCCATGGAGATAGGCGTTTTCGTTCAATTATGCCCCTCTAAGTGGGTTACAACAAACATAAATAAAAATCAGAGCATACTAAATCAGACAACATCTATCATAACAACATGTAAAATAGAAATTAAAAACAACAATATACTTCTATTCAGTTCAATGCAAATGCTTACTAGAATAAATATACTTTTGCTTTCTAAAATAAAAAATCAGTTAACTATCTGAATTTAAAAGGAAGATTGTTCCATAAAATCAGACCTGCAATATAAAACATCTGAGCACAATCTTCATCTGAGCAGACTTGGTGAAATGAAGGAGTGTCTAATAGATATTTTCCTTAAGAATGCAATGTTCTTCTTGGACAATAAGTGTTCAGATTTGCTGCAATGCTTAAAGGTGCATCATTGGTTTTTTTATTTGTTTAGGTTATTACAATTGCAGCAAAATCCAATTACAAGATTAACCAGTTCAAATAATGAGAAGCAGAGAGAGAACACTAAAAGAAATGTCTAAAAGAAATAAAATATATTAATATTTATCTATAATGATGATCCATTAATTACTGACCTTGCTTTTTTCCACCTTTTCCTTTTCTTTAACGAAAAGACAGGATTCTAAGAAGGGTCAAAAGGTAATTAAACATTGGCAAGGATAACAAAGCAAGAAAAATGCTTCTAGAGCCAACACCCGCTCCTTAAGAGCCAAAAACTGCTTCCTAAGTTGCTGCATGGCTGTAGTCACATCAAGGAAAACTTGAATAGGCTGACCACAAAAGGAAACATTTTTCTTAGAAAAATACAGTTTCAATATTTTCACTTTTTCCTGCTCTGTACTGAAGATCACCAACAGGGTAGCCCTAGTTGAGTAATTTCTTGCAGAAGTTTCCAAGAATTGTGTTAGATTAAGGGAATTTACCCCTGGGAAGGTACATCATTTTTAAGGACCTTAAAAACTAAAGTCAACACCTTAAACTTAATAAGCTGAGATGCGCATTATATTTCTATGGGCATCTCGGTGTTTACCGCCAGCTGATTTCTACCATGAGATAAAAACTCTACCACAGCTTAGTAAAAGACCCCCTTAATGATCTCGTATTTATTTCTTCATTTATTTAGTTGGTATATTTTCCTTTATTATGCACATCACAGTGGTTTATAAGTTAACTAGGTACCTTGAAAAAGGAAAAATGCCAGAAAGTGAACATGCTAAAAGTTAGCAGATATGACAAGCCCGCCTAAAAACATTAAAACAGGACACAGAAGGTAGGACAGAGAATCCTATAGCATTCACAAGTTAGTCCTTCAGTGTCTAGGGAATATATGGCAGAAAGCTTAGTCTTAATCTACTAATACTACTATTTAGCATTTCTATAGCGCTACAAGGCATACGCAGCGTTGCACAAAGAGCTTACAATCCTAGTTTTAAACTTGAAATAAGATTCATAGGGTAGAGTTCCAAAGTAAAAGGGGCCAAATAGCTGAAAGGGCATGTAGTATAATCTAAAGCCTACCCCAAGATGTGCTGGAATTCACTAGTAGATTCACTAGTGATCTCAAGGAGTGAGAAAGGCAAGGTGTAAATGAATCTCAGATGTAATTACATCATTTTTATCAAATTCAAACTCAAGATGAGTTACAGTCTCAGATGGAGAAAAAGTCCATAGTCAGCTATTGAGATAGACATGAGGAAGCCATTGCTTGTCCTAAGATTGGTACCATGGAATGCTGATACTATTTGGGTTTCTGCCAGGTACTTGTAACCTAGATTGGCCACTGTTAGAAACAGGATATTGGGCTAGATGGACTTTTATTGGTCTGACCCAATATGACTATTCTTATGCAACTGGTAAATCACAGCAAACCTGGATTTAGGCAAAGACTACAATATCATATTTTGATAAGGATTGGAGTGTTGCCATTGCTGCCATGCCTCCATCTGAGCCTGGCTGTTATTCTCCAGAGTAGTGACTGCCTTTCAACAATGACAGGGACTTCCAAAAGAGAATTCAGCATGAGACCTGCTAATGTTTCTGCTCCAGCAGTTTAATGGTGCTGTATTCCCTTTTTCTTAATAAGTTTCTCTGGAAAACAAATAGCATAGAGTTGAGGTTCTTCACCCAGTGTTCTAGACCCACCCAGCTACTCTGGTTTTCAAGGTATCCAAAATGAATATACATGAGATAGATTTGTGTTCACTGCCTCCATTGTATGCCAAGCCATCTCTTTCATATTCATTGTGTAGAGGAGTGTGGTAGCCGTGTTAGTCCACTCTTAAGGTTATCAATAGAAATCAAACAAAATAAAACATGGAAAAGAAAATAAGATGATACCTTTTTTATTGGACATAACTTAATACATTTCTTGATTAGCTTTCGAAGGTTGCCCTTCTTCCTCAGATAGGAAATAAGCAAATGTGCTAGCTGACAGTGTATATAAGTGAAAACATTCAAGCATTACTATGACAGTCTGACAGGGTGGGAGGATGGGGGTGGGTAGGAGGTATGCATGGGGACATCAAAGCATATCATTGATATTCTAACAGGATGGGTGTGGATAGGTGAGGGGTGGGGTGATCAACAGAGACATACAGCTTTATGGTTTATAATGGGCTAGGAACCCCAGATCCTTGTTAAGTCCTTTCTGTTGGGTGTTAAAATATTCAATCATTCTGACTTCAATGGTCTTATGTTCTTGTATGGTTCTTGTATGTACTGTGAAGTCACTGGTACAGTGTCCTGGTCCTGTAAAATGCTGACCAACATTGTGGAAATCCTAAAAAAAAAAACTAGACTGGCTTGGCATGTAACAAGTACTGGGTTAAGAACCACTGATGTAAAGCCTCGGAGCTGAGGGATGATCACTAGGAGAGACAAGGATCTGAGCAGGGGCTAGCTGGGTAAAAGGAAACCCTCCTTCCCCCAATGCGTATAGGTGCCAGGCATCTAAAATTTAAATCTGGGCTTGCCTCAGAGGCTTTCATTCTTAGGGCTTCATTTACCAGCTTGCATTAGCATTTTAGCACATTAATGCATGTTAATGTGCTTAATTTATAATCTGCCTATTTACAATTCTAGGGGGCTAGGTGTGCATCAGTAAAAAGGCATCTTTGAGAGCAATGGGGTTTGTTTTAAATAAGATGCATTAAGATGTGCTGATCATGCTTACAAATTTATACTGAGACAATGAAGGGTAAATGATGTCTAAAGTTGTAAGAATATCTATGGAAGAAGCAAAACTTGAGCCCCTCCTTCTTACCTCACTGTTCTCACAACTAAGACACTCCTCTATAGGACAATCTTCTCCCCTCTAACGAAATTCTACAGTGATGCGAAAAGCAAAGCTTATTCCCTGCCTCACAACACTGATTAGGAGTTTCAGCATGAGGAAGACTTTTATACATTTTAGAAAGGGGCAAATAGTAACCTCAGAAAGCATACATGCATAAAATATCAGGTTTATTAATATGCAAATTCACATATGTTAAAGAAACAGGCTGACGTTAAGATATTCACATAGATTTCAAGCCTGTCATGTTATGCATCTACTTACATCGCATGTCAATGCTGCTAATTTGCAAATTAACGTTGTCACGTTAACATATGCTAACTCGTTGATTTTAATGCCTATTACTAAAATAAACCCATAAAGCCAAAAAAATACATTGCAACTGGAAACAAAAAATGAAAACAGAACGTTCTGGTGAATATAAAGCCATCTGTTTAGCATAGCACTCTGGAGATTGAACATTGTACTTACCATACTGATGAGACACAGGATTACGTTGCATGATAGGGAGGGAGATAGTCATATAAAATGATAGGTTCAAACAAATCCACAGGGAGTCCATGCTGACCAGAATGTTTTCCATCTGCAGTCAGTCATAAAGTATAAGATGTTTGTAGAATCATTTTAGGACCTTATTCAATAAAGCTTTCTTTCTCATAGACACAGAATGGGAAAAAGTACTTTTTGAATAAGGCCCTAAATCTTTCAGCACAACCTTGGGGAGGCCAGATATTCTTTTAAAAACTTGATTGCATTTCTGTGAAAGCATTTAGCTTTGATTTATATAGCTTCTGATAGAAGCTTCGAGTAACCCAATATGGATCACACGGCAATGCAGCTTTTCCATTTCTTGTAGAAGCTGTATACGAAATTAGCCTTTGCCTATGATTCAGGAAATCATTTAAAAGCTTCCTTGGTTCATCTTGATGTTCATAAAATATGTTTTGTTAAAGTAATGGCTTTCTGTATCTTATAAATAATCAGCTAATATGTAGGACATTTCAGAAAGAATGCTTACGATGTTTCCTGGGAGGTTTATTTAGTCTCTTTATAGAATCAAGGACTAGATTCCAGTTTGTTTTTTTGTCCTATAACCATAGCACAGATGTAACATTTCTACCTGCCAGTGACAAGTCTGACAATCTTGTTGTAAGCCATTTATTTTAGTAAATGTTAGAATTTGAAAGACAAGCTAAATGCAAACAATGTAATGGCAAATTAGTCTTTATTTTAAGAATTGTTGTAAGGCAGTGCAAAAAAAGATACTGAATTGAAACTGACAGAAGAGTTTCATCCATTTTGTTAAATTGTTTGAAACATGTCTATCTTTTATAGAATTAAATAGGTTCAAACACGTTTATTTATTTATTATGAGGGTTGGGAGAGGGGAGCGAATATCCTATTCTCTTGATATCCAAGATTTCCAGTCTAGCTGTGATAAGGCATTAAGCTTGACCTGCTTTGTATTATGTCAGATAACTTGGCAGTGTGGTTATTTTGAGGCTAACTTGCAACAAACAACATTTTTATTTTGGTCAAGGTCCTTTACTTCACAGCTGGCAGCTCAGTTCAGTTTCTAAATACCTCCAGGCAGTACAGGCATATACAGCAGGCATTGCATTAACATACAGGCTGGCATAATTCAGCAGTCTCAAAACTCTCTTCCATGCTGTATTCTGTCATCCACCAGCAGCAAGCTCTCTTCCAGATATATTTTCTAGTTGCAGTGCTGGGTTTACACTTACCATAGTCCTGCTATGGCAGGCTTTATGTCATTGGCTGCCCTTTGTTTTTTTGGCAGGCTTTCAGTCCTTAAGAGTCTCTTTCACTAAACCACACTAGCAATTCCTGGGGGGCAAATGTGCCACAGCCCATTCATTTTGAATGGGCTGCATCACATTTGCCATGTGGGAATCGCTAGCTAGCCTGGTTTAGTAAAAGAGACCCTAAATCTCTTTTGGCCTTTGTAGTTTCTGTCTTCCTGTACTCACTTAAGTAGCACCTTAGTTAATCTTACCTGGTTTTTCCCAATTGTCTTTTATTCCTCTGACAAAAGTATTTTCTCCCTGATTGGTTTCAGGTTCAAACCTTGGTTAACTACCTCTGTCATCAGTGATTTATTTACTACTACTACTACTACTACTACTACTTAGCATTTCTATAGCGCTGCTAGGGTTACGCAGCGCTGTACAAGTTTAGCATGGGGAAGGACAGCCCCTGCTCAAGAGAGCTTACAATCTAAAGGTTACAAACTATGTAGTCAGTGTAGGTAACTTACAACTTAGGTAGTCAATGTAGGTAGCTTACAATCTAAAGGTTATAAACTATGTAGTCAGTGGAGGTGACATGAATGGGGAAGGTGGTTAGGCGCCAAAAGCAAGGGAGAAGAGATGGGCTTTGAGTAAGGACTTGAAGATGGGCAGGGAGGGCGCATGGCATATGGGCTCGGGAAGTCTGTTCCAGGCATAAGGTGATGCAAGGCAGAAGGGGCAGAGTCTGGAGTTAGCGGTGGTAGAGAAGGGTACAGATAGTAGTGATTTGTCCTGAGAGCGGAGGTTACGGGTGGGAACATACGGGGAGAGGAGGGTAGAGAGGTAAAGGGGGGCTGCAGATTGAGTGCACTTGAAGGTCAATAGGAGAAGCTTGAACTGTATACGGTAGCGGATCGGGAGCCAGTGAAGCGACTGGAGGAGAGGGGTGATATGAGAGTATCGATTCACGCAGTAGATAAGACGTGCGGCGGAATTTTGAACAGATTGAAGGGGGGATAGATGGCTAAGCGGGAGGCCAGTGAGAAGAAGGTTGCAATAGTCAAGATGAGAGGTAACGAGCGAGTGGACGAGGGTTTGGGTGGTCTGTTCAGAGAGGAATGGGCGAATTTTGCTAATATTAAAGAGGAAGAAGCGACAGGTTTTAGCTGTCTGCTGGATATGGGCAGAGAAGGAGAGGGAGGAGTCGAAGATGACTCCGAGATTGCGGGCTGAAGAGACGGGGAGGATGAGGGCATTGTCAACAGAGATGGAAAGTGGAGGAAGAGGAGAAGAGGGTTTGGGTGGAAAGACAAGGAGCTCGGTCTTTGCCATGTTCAGTTTCAGATGCCGGTTGGACATCCAGGCAGCGATGTCAGAGAGGCAGGCCGAAACTTTGGCCTGGGTTTCGACTGTGATCTCGGGAGTGGAGAGATAAAGCTGGGTGTCATCAGCATAGAGATGGTACTGGAAACCATGTGATGAGATCAGCGAGCCCAGGGAAGAGGTGTAGATCGAGAAAAGAAGCGGTCCAAGGACAGATCCTTGAGGAACCCCAACAGAGAGTGGGATGGGGGTGGAAGAAGAGCCATTAGAAAATACTCTGAAGGTGCGTTGGGAAAGGTACGAAGAGAACCAGGAGAGGACGGAGCCCTGGAACCCGAATGAGGACAGTGTGTCAAGAAGTCATCCTTAGAATTATACATTTTAGTGAACTTCTGCTTTCTATTTCTTTTGGGACTACAAATCCCAGTTGAGTCCTGTCTCCTGTTTCTCTGTTTTGCAAAACAGCTGTACAGAACCCACATGCTTCTATGTGCACTATTTTTGATAGCTTTACAAACAATGGAGGGAGTGCATACTATATTTCTAATTCATATTTATTGTGGATATCCTGAAAATTGGACTGGCTGGGTGCTTTCCTTATTAGATGTCCACCACCCTCTGCCTTAAGAAAGTGGGCTTCTTTATCTGGCAAGAGCCATGCTCCCTCTTCATGAGGACACTTCCTGATTTCCAATAATTTGCTGTCTTGAGATTTCCACACATATAAGCATCTCCATGCCCACTGAAATGAATCCTACACCCATCCTACTCAGAGCAATTTTAGATTCCAACCTCATTTTTCTTAAATTCCAAAGATGGTAGTAATGCAGCTGCGCACACTCTCTATAATTGTCCCCCAATCTCCTCCTCCATGAGTATTTAATGAAGAGTTTTTTGACATGTGGTCTTACACTCCTGATGTCTGCCTTAGGCCTTGGAGTTGCCAACCAGAACTGTGATTAACACATCCTCCTTCCAAACAGTTTCTTCTTCATATTGTTTTACTCACTGCCTATATCTGGACCTCCCATGATTTGCCTGTGACATCTTTTAATGTTCTTTTTTTCACTTATTTCATCAAAGAATGTCCCTTCAATTGGATCTTTAAAATAATCCTCTTGGTCTATCCTGAGGTCTTTCTCCTTTCTTAACATTATTTACCTTTCAGTTTACTCCTTTTATCCCACTGTATTTGATGGGTCCATTAGCCCTTCAGGGACTGATCTCAGCACTTTGTTCTCTTTCCAAGCTAAACAGCATATTAACCCCTTCTATCCCAACCACTGGATTTGTTTCTATTTTGGCTTTCTTTCTGGCTCTTTCTTATCTCTTTTAGATGTATTCATTACATTTGTTTGTTTTAGTTCAAATTCTTTCCCCTTCTTCTTTAATACTCCTGCAGGGGCCATATAGTCTTTCCATTTTTCCCCTCAACTACACCATTTCTTTTGGTTTACTGTCCACAGTAGCCTCTTGTCCTAATGTGAACTTTAAGAACATAGGAACTGCCATACTAGAGTGGAGATCCATTAAGACCAGTATCCTGTTTCCAACAGTGACCAATCCAAGTCACAAGTGCCTGGAAGGACCCTCCTTTGCACCCTATTCTGATAAAACCTCCTTATTTGGGATTGGATGCAGAGCCTCGGTTTTCTCTTAATGTTGTGAAGTAATTGTTGGCTTATTTTCTCTATGTACTGAGACTAGTTACCCTCTTTTCAAATTTCCTTTGATTCCATAAGCTGAGGTTCTTTCTCCCACAAGTCTACCTACTTTCCCCTGAAATTGTTAAGTCATTAAAATGCCTATATACCCATATTCCCCAGTAGCTACTGTCTCTGTCACTGTACCATTTCCCTCTGAAATCTGAGCGTCCAGGCTATGTGAGCCACAGGTTGAGATATATCTGGTGGGTCCAACACAAGGATTTACATACCCCACCTCTTCCATACATAAACCCCACAGATAGCCCCTTACACCAGTGATTCTTATTGCTGAGGAAAAACAGCAGAGTGGAAAGTAGGAAAACCTGCTCACCAACTCCTCTTGCCTACTGCAGAACTATCAAGTCATCCAGATCCAGAAGGATGACTTCATAGCTATGAACTAACATCCCTAAGCAGTGGAGTGTTTGTAGTCCCAATGCTACCAGTTGAAATCACTGCTTCAGATTCCTGCTACAGTCCAGAAATCCTAGACTAAAGTATCCCTCCTGGAACTGAGTAGGTGTGCAGCTCTGCAAGTGTGTGACAATGGACTCGGGTTTGGGTAGAAAGGTTGACCCCTGATTGCAATAGTGGCTCCTGTCTACCACCTTTAATTCTTCTTTCTGCCAGCTCTTCTATAACACTGAAAATGTATACTTTGTTTCTCATGCAATTAACACATCCAAGCATTCCCCTCAGGGACGGACTGATAGTGATCTGGGCCCCCGGGCAGTAAAGGTCATTGGACTCCCCCCAGCTGCTGCCCACAGCCCCCTCCCACTGCCATGCTGCCTCCACTGCCCTTCCCACACACTACAGCCCCCCTACTGCCGCAGCTTCTGCCCCCCATTTCCTGTACACTACAGTCAACCAAGCCTCTGTGGGCCCTTCCCAGTCCTACCATGAAGGGCCCTGATGGGCTAGTGGCTTCTTCAGGGGCAGAAAAGAACTCCACTCTTTGCTGCCCACTACTACTATTCTGCTGGGCACCGCCATGTTTTTAAAATGGGTGCTGAGACTTCTCACGGCAGTCTCGCCGACCATTTTTAAAACATGGTGGCCCTGGGCAGAATTGGCAGCAGGCAGAAAAGAGTGTTTTTTTCCCTGCTCCTACAGAGGCCACTAGACCACCAGGGCTCTTCAAGGTAGGATCGGGGAGGACCTACTGAGGCTCCAGGGGCTGTTGTGTGTGGCAGTGGCGGCGGCGGCGGGGGGGGGGGGGGAGCATCTGGGCCCCCTACAACTTCTGGGTCCTCAGCACTGCCCTGCTGCCTGAATAGTTAGTCTGCCTCGACTCCCCTAAATAGCTGGATACAAGAAACATGCTATATTTGCCTATGCTTTAATGTTTTCATGGCAGTGACACATCCCTCTGGCCTGTAAAGTGCTTGTCACTTCAATACAGTGAGATAATATGCATGGGACAGACATAGAACAAAATACTGAACTCAGCAGGGTTGGCTCTTTGCTTGGCAAACAGAAATTTCCATGTGATGAGCAGATCTGTGATACCCATAAACACAATGAAGAGCTACCTCACAAACTCAGAGCTGCTTCCTCAGTGTTGGTGACACCCATAGAGACACATTTGTGTAGACTTACTGTGATGTGCATGCCTGCTAAGGGAGAAAGGGAGGAAAGAGCAGGGAGATACCAGGCATTCCCAAATTAGTCATGGGTGGGTCCATTGGAATGGAGGACAATTAGAGAGAGAGCATGCAACTGCAATTCCCATCTACCCTGCTGCCTGGTGAGACATGGCCAATCATAAGAATGCTCCTTAATGAGGACCATAACCATGTGAAGAGTGATGGCTGTATCTCCTTATAGGTATTTAGATTACTAGTAATAGAAGTAGCAAAGGGGCGCTCACAACACTGAGATGTAGATGCTCATTGCAGCGGAAAGCAATTCTATTGTGAATTCTGTAAATTTATGTGCCTGGATTTTGGGCATTTAGCTGTTGGCTACATGCAAGCGTGGATAATTATGCATGTCATTATAAAATAGGTGTGTAGGTACCTATCTTGATCTCACTGCAAACAACATAACACAGTGGAGGGGATACAGCCAAAGGCAAATGGTTGGGGAGGTGAGGAAGCAGTGCAATGTGCTGTGTGAGGCTTCTGGGGCAAGAGTCAGTGCCAGTCATAAGATCTTTCTGTGGTGTGACATTTGCCAATGCCTCAGTACCATTTACCATCAAAATTGTGATGTTGAGGACATAAAAAATATGGAGAGACCTCTGTGGAAAAGTCTGCAAAAAGAAAATGAAGGTTTAAGAACATAAGAATAGAATACTGGGTCAGACCTGTGCATTTTTAGCCAAAACCCAAACTCAAATTTTGGGCTCATTTTAATGCTGAAACTGAAATCGAAATTCCATCAACCTCTAGTGCACTGACCACAGGCTCCATTGTAACACAATGTAGGCATCACATTTTATAATATGTGAAGGATTGCAGATCACCTGTGTGTTGGGGAATGAAAGGACTTTCTTTTCATATAGATTGCTTCTTTGCCTGAAGGTGGTCTTATGGCTGTGTGTATGAAGTCTATTGCCATAAGCATAGAAGGGGCATATGCCAGCTCATAAAATTGTCATGGTTTCATCTTGCTGGGCTCTTGCTCCAAATGTACAGACAAGTGCCACAAATTTCATTCGACAAAGGGTGGGTCTGTTCTTTATGTTCTAGCCCATCATGTTCAAGATATTGGTAGAGAAAAGGAGGAGAAGGGTGTTTATGGAACAGACAAGGAAGACTACTCTTCTCTCTAATGCAGACCATCCCTTCTTATCATATAACATCCCCCCCTCCTGTCACCAGCAAGGCAAAGTAATAAAGGGGATGAGATCTGAGTGTATAGATCAGAGCAGAGAAAAAGAACTGCCATATATTTACAGATAAAAATCCCTGATACACTCTTGTCTCTTGCTTTCAAGTTCTGTAGTTGCTCTCAAGGGGTTTTTTGAGCCATGATTTTGGTAACCTCAACCATAATCAATATTTTCCTACCATTTTTCTGGAAAGAAGCCTTCAACTTTTAGCACCAGGGCCTCACTGCCCAATTACCAACAGGTTATCGTGGGAGCCCTTACTGTCTCCTAAATAGACAGTAGGGGCTCTCCTAGGAAATGGCCACGCGGCAAGTGCTTAACTTACCGTACAGCCATTTCCTAAAAAAAAAAAAACCTTTTGCCCTCGGTGGTGAAAGGGGGCCTTGGCACGCAGCAAATTCATGCGCCAATGCCACATCAGGGTCCCTTTTACTGCAGCTTGGTAAAAGGATCCCTAAGTGAGCAACAGAGCAATTTAAATATAATTGGAAAAATTTAATTTGCACACCATGAATAGTACATGAATACTTCTGAGTATTTCCAACATAGTGCAAATGGTTGATGTGCATTTGGGTGAAAATTCCTGAGCTACTGGTCTATGGGCAAAGTTGAGGATCTCAGTAGATTCCTCATACATGGTATGTATTTCTTTATGAAATCTCCTGTGAGTAGGTTCTTTTTCAGCCTCAGTACTTCCTTTTAAGACATCTGATGTTAAGCAAAACTCAAATAAGGTTATTTGCTATCTGAATGTAAAAATATAAATTGGGGTAACTCTATTCATTTCATATTGCAAAATGACTTCTGTACTAAACTTTAGTTAATTTGAATTCATCAAAGGTTTGCCTGTAGCACAGAATGGCAGAAAATTCTACATATCAGGCCCTTGATCTTTTTAATTTTAATTTTCAGAGGTGGTGTAGTAATGGAATACAATCTTGCTGGTAAGATTTGATAATTTTTTCTTTAGAGGGGGTGAGGGTGAGGAGGGATTTTCTCTTTTCTCATAGTCATCAATTGTTTTCATTTCAACAGAGACACTTCTACCTGTATTATTTTCCCCAGGAAATTTTCAATTCAAATTACAGAATGCTTGAAAAGCCTTCACATTGCTCCAAGGAAAGATCTCATAAAAAGTACTTTCCATTAAAAAAGAGACATAAAACACAATTAAGGAAAAGGCTCTTAACTATTATCAACAGCTTTCTAAATTCAAAAGTGTCCTATAACATTGCTTTATTGTGATTCTTGGAGGCTTAAGCACTACTTTAATTATGCTAATTCTGACATGCCTAGCTATCAGGTGCTTTTTTTCTGAGAGAAAAGGTCTCTAGAGGTACCTAAAATCCCTCCTGCTGACTTTCAACTATGTCACTATTTAGAAAAAGAGTAAGCATTGACACTTAGCCATCTAGAAAGGTCTAACAACTTACAAGCTGACTATGAAACTTAGCAATGCACCGCTAAAATAGAATACCCAATAATAATTTTTAAAAACATCTTCAGATTTTTGAGCAAATGTAAATATAGAACATGAACTACTAAAGATCCATATGGAAACTGTGTGAGATGGCATTTCTTGGCAACCTGTGACAAAGTTATTTTGTACAGATGAGTAGGACTTCTTTACTTTGGGATAATTTTAAGGGATGAAAGCACATTTAATGCATTTGATATACTGCTTGAGCCTACACATAGGCATAAAGCAGTTTACACTGAAATAAAAGTACAGGTACTTTCTGTCCCAAGGGGGCTCATAATGTAAGTATTATTTGTATCTGGGGAAATGGGGGGGGGGGGGGGGGGGGGGGGGGGGTAGATGATTTTCCTAGAGCTGCAGTGGGAATTAAACCCAGTTCATCAAGTGATAGGCAGCAGTGGGAGTTGAACCCACTTTCCTAGGTCCCCAAGCTGCTGCACCTAACCACTATATCACTTCTCCACTCCACTCATACAATGTGCTTGAGTTGTTCAAGTAAGCTCTTATAAAATTCCCTGGGGATATGCACAGAAATACAGTGCCAGCTTTTATACAGTTGTTTTTGTTACATTTGTACCCCACGCTTTTCCACTCATGGCAGGCTCAATGCGGCTTATATATACAGGTACTTATTTGTACCTGGGGCAATGGAGAGTTAAGTGACTTGCCCAGAGTCACAAGGAGCTGCCTGTGCCTGAAGTGGGAATCAAACTCAGTTCCCCAGGACTAGAGTCCACCACCCTAACCACTAGGCCACTCCTCCACATAGACATTCCTGAGAGGGAGAATAGGTGGAGCCAGGGCAAGATTGGCATTAATGTATTTCATAAAATAAAATATGCACATATGTGCCTAGTCTTTTGAATATATACATGTACACTATTACACATGCCTTGGAACAATTGTGAATGTGTGCACTTACTTTCCAAGGGATAGTTTTATAAAGGTACATGGATACATATACTGCACCTATTTTATGAACACAACATATGTACCTATATTCCCTGTCCTAAAACTGCTCACCATGTTACTATTTGTATGATGATATTTAATCTGAATTCTGAGCTTGTACTTTGTTATGAGTTAAGATTTAAATCTTTAAGGACATCAGATGATGAATGACATGTGATGGGGCTCATTGAAAAAAAAAAGTCCAATAAATGTCATAAGGTGACAGAAGGACGTTTTTCTTTCAAAAATGTTCAAGCTATAATTTTAGACACCCCAATTTTAGACATTTTGCTCCACAGTTTGTCCAAATTACAAGGGGGGATGTTGGGGCATGTTTTGGCTGGGACATGGGAAAAAATCAAAATGTCTAGGGCCAAAATTAAGATGTTTTTTGGCTAGACCTGTTTCAATCATGACTAACCTGCTTATAATCGAATGAGAAAAACACCCAAGTTCCAACCTAAATCGGGAGATGGACGTTTATCTCACAAAAACGAATAACACGGTATAATCGAAAGCTGAACTTGGACGTTTTCAACTGCACTCCATCGCGGAAGCGTACAAAGTTGACGGGGCCGTGTCGGAGGCGTGGTGAAGGCGGGACTGGGGCATGGTTATCACCCAAACAGAGATGGGCGCCTTTCGCCGATAATGGAAAAAAAAGTATGCGTTTGTAGCTAGAATTTAGGGCACTTTTTCTGGACCCTGTTTTTTCACGAATAAGGCCCCAAAAAGTGCCCTAAATGACCAAATTACCACCAGAGGGAATTGGGGATGACCTCCCCTGACTCCCCCAGTGGTCACTAACCCCCTCCCACCACAAAAAAATGATGTTTCACAACTTTTTATTTTCACCATCAAATGTCATACCCACCTCCCTGGCAGCAGTATGCAGGTCCCTGGAGCAGTTGTTAGGGGATGCAGTGGACTTCAGGCAGGTGGACCCAGGCCCATCCCCCCCTACCTGTTACAATTGTGCTGCCTAATGCTTAGTCGTCCAACCCCCCAAAACCCACTGTACCCACATGTAGGTGCCCCCCTTCACCCCTTAGGGCTATAGTAATGGTGTAGACTTGTGGGCAGTGGGTTTTGAGGGGGATTTGGGGGGCTCAACACACAAGGGAAGGGTGCTATGCACCTGGGAGCTCTTTTACCTTTTTTTTTGTTTTTGTAAAAGTGCCCCCTAGGGTGCCCGGTTGGTGTCCTGGCATGTGAGGGGGACCAGTGCACTACGAATCCTGGCCCCTCCCACGAACAAATGCCTTGGATTTATTCGTTTTTGAGCTGGGCGCTTTCATTTTCCATTATCGCTGAAAAACAAAAACGCCCAGCTCACAAATTGTTGAATAAAACATGGACATCTATTTTTTTTTTTTTAATACGGTTCGGTCCGCCCCTTCACGGACCCGTTCTCGGAGATAAACGCCCATGGAGATAGACATTTTTGTTCGATTATGCCCCTCCACATCACCAAAAGATGACCTAAATGACCAAATGACCACTGGAGGGATTAAGGCATAACCTCTCCCTACTCTTCCAGTAGTCATTGATCCCCTTCCAGCTCCCTAGGACGTGACAGTGACAGTACATACCAGGCTCTGTGACAGCTTAAGATATGATGGGCATTCCTATTAGAGCAGCAAGCAGGTCTCAGGAGTAGCCTAGTAGTCAGTTCAGTGGACTGTAGAGAAGGGGACCCAGGCCCATATCCCTCTCTAACTGGTGCATTTGTGGTGGAACATGTGAGCTCTCCAAAAACACTAAATACCTATGTGATTATTTGGTTCCATCAGCATTGTCTATGATTAAGAAGGAGGAGTCTAGATTGCCATGAGAACACCTTAAATGTGGGACCTGCACTGTATGCTGTTAACTTACAATGTAAAGAATTAGTAGACAACAATTCTGGACTAAGGTATATATTAAGACAATTTACTAATTGTAAATGTAAAGGTGTGATCTATGCAAGTATTTGACCTTGCAATTTGGTGTACATTGGTAAGACAAAAAGAGAATTCAACAAGAGACTTATAGAGCATAGGAGCGTGATTAATAGAAGGACTACTGACAAACCCTTGGTCTCACATTCTGTTGAGGACTATACGTTTTGGTGTTAACAAAATCTGAGATGACTTTGAGAGGTAGTGACCTTGATTCTCTGTTATTAAGACTAGAGCAAGGGCTGATGTTTAAGTTCAACACAATGAGTCCAGAGGGTCTTAATCAGGAACTGGACCTTTTTGCTTTCTTATGATCCTTTGCTTGCTTATGAACCCCTGTTTTTTTTTTTTTTAATGAGCACTTTTTTGTGAAAGGGTTTTAAAGCTAGCTCTTACCCTGTTTTTTTATACATACATTATTTAAATAAGAACATGTTATTATTATTTTTGAATAAAGGTTATTTTTTCATTGATGGATAGTGTTTTTATGTTGTACGCCATCTCATTTTTACAGTTTTAATCATAGTAACATAGTAGATGACTGCAGAAAAAGACCTGCATGGTCCATCCAGTCTGCCCAACAAGATAAACTCATATGTGCTACTTTTTGTGTATACCTTACCTTGATTTGTATCTGTCATTTTCAGGGCACAGACCATATAAGTCTGCCCAGCACTATCCCTGCCTCCCAACCACCGGCTCTGGCACAGACCGTATAAGTCTGCCCAGCACTATCCCCACCTCCCAACCAGCCCCGCCTCCCACCACCGGCTCTGCCACCCAATTTTTTAATGGCTTCATCTGTGGGATTTTTTGGAGTGTGCCAGTGAAGGAAGTTGTGCCAATCTGCCTTTCTTTTTTCATAATGAGCATTTTTGAGGAAGTTATTGAACTTTTTTATGACGGCAGCCATTTTGTTTCTTCCATTTTTAATCCTGATGTTTTAATGGTTTTACTTACGTTTTGTTTATTTTTTTACATGTGCAAGTTAGGAGGTTGTGCCCTTTAAGAATATGTCCTTCTTTTTTTTTTTTTTTCAAAATGTGCATTTTTGAGGATTTTATTTCACTTTTATCTGACAGCAGACATTTTGCTTCTGTCATTTTTAATAATTATTTTTTATGGTTTTATGTGCAAGCCAAAGGAGGTGTGCCCTCCTAGAAAATGTCTTTTTTTTCTTTTTAAAAGGTGGTTTTAAAGGTTTTATTGAGCTTTTTTGAAATGGCAACCATTTTTCCCCATTTTTGATCATGATTTTTATGGTTCTATTTGTCATAGAGCGTGTCTTACTAAAGCTGAGCTTGAGTTATCTGCAGCAGGGCCCATTTTATTCCTATGGGCCTTACTGCAGATAACTCAAGCTAAGCTTTAGTAAAAGACCCCCATAGTTTGTGAATTCTGTATTCCAAAAAAATTGTGTCCTCTAAGAATATGGTTTTCTTTTTTTCAAATTTCTATTTTTGATGAAGTTATGTATGTCTGCTATTAGTGCCAATAAAGTTTCAGGTGGCTGACAAGTCATACGACACAGCCTCAGTTTAAAGCCAGTTTTTCCAGCCAGGCAGAGATTCATGAATGATCAGAGATCCCCCCCTCCTCCTGAGTCTGGAGGCTCTTGTGAGTTTAACTTTCATTTTCTGTCTTACTTGCACATATACTATGTTTTTTATTATACCCTTTTTGAAATGCAGCTCCTCAGACTATTCTACACAAGCTGAGATCCTGAAAGAACTACTTAAATATTCTAAGGAAGACCCAGCAATATTAAAGAAGACATCTTTAAAGCATAAAGTTTCCAATTTAAAAATCACATTGAAACAGTGGAAAACAAAATTGCTGCATTGGAAGAAAACGTGCATACTCTTCAAAAACAAAGTGCATTGGCCTACTCGAGAGATGTCTAAAGGTATCGAACAATTATGCATGGCATAACAAAATTAGAATCCTCGGATTACCTGAGGGCAAGGAAGGCCAAGATGCCATGAGGTTCCTTGAATCATTTATTCCATCAATTCTGTAAATGCCATTTGCAAAAGATTTCAAAATCGAAAAGGTCCACCTATCTCCTTTGTATCAGAAGGCCTCGGACAAGTATCCCAGGCCTATGGTGCTTAAAGTGTTGTACTACAACCAAATTGTTGAAATTCTGCAAAAGGCCAAATTACATGCCCCTATAAAATACGAGGGCAACACTATCCTATTTTTGCTGGATCTGAACAACGTCACTCCTGATTTATGTAAGCAGTTGCTAGCATATCATCCAAAATTAAAGGCCATAATTGCCAGATTTGGCATGCTGTACCCTATGAGATTATAGGCCATAGTAAACAATCACACCAAGGACTTTACTGATCCCAAAGCTCTTGCTACCTTTTTTGAAGAGGAATTTCCTAGCACCTTTGATGCCACTTGAGTATCCAATTATTATTTTATGTTTTCAATTTGCCAATTGCTAAATGCCGATGTGCTTAATTTGCAGAGCTTTTAAATGTCTAACAATGGTGATTGTTTTTAATATTACCATGTCTTATATTCCTGTATTTTCAAGTTATCTTTTTCAGACATAAGCTTATATACTGCTTCATGTTTACTATTCAGTATCATGAATCTCTTAGCTGTTGATCACTGTAATAAATAGCATACTAATTTTCCAAGAGTCTGCCCTGAAGGCTGTCTCTGCATCTCATTGTTTAACAATAGCCTAATTATGCTTCATATCTAGGATGTTTGGTATATTTGATGTGGTTTGGAAATGAAAATGGGATTTGATATACCACCTTTCTAAGGTTTTTGCAACTACATTCAAAGTGGTTTACATATATTCAGGTACTTAGTTTTGTACCAGGGGCAACGGAGGGTTAGGTGATTTGCCCAGAGTCACAAGGAGCTGCAGTGGGAATCAAACTGAGTTTCCCAGGACCAAACTCCACTGCACTAACCACTAGGCTACTCCTCCACTCAGGATAACACTGGTACCATTGTTGCTATCTCATTTGAATGGATGACCATTAGTTTTCGGAGCTATTATTATTTCAACGTTATTGTCTATGGGGGCTCATTTTCAAAGCACAATATGCCTCATTCATGCCTATCACTTGTGTATCCCTTAATGTTAAGGGTATCCATAACCCAATTAAGAGGAAGAAATATAAACATATATGACCAAATTTACTCCAGACATTGTTCTTTTACTATGGTGGAATCGAGTAAAATCCTAAACAATTGATCTAAACCACCTATTTTTTCACATGCTGATAGGAAAAAGAATCATGGTTTGTCTTTAATCTGATATTGCAGTAAATTTAACCACTAATTACCTCTTTGGTAGATGGGCATGAGTTACATTAGGAAAAGGAAATGGGACTTGATATACTGCCTTTCTGAAGTTTTTGCAGCTACATTCAAAGTGGTTTTGTACCATGGGCAAGAGGGTTAAGTGACTTGCACAGGGTCACAAGGAGCTGCAGTGGGAATTGAACTCAGTTCCCCAGACTCAAAGTCCACGGCACTAACCACTAGGCTACTCCTTCACCGTCAGGTAAATTATTAATGGTCATTTGGTAGGTTAAGATTTCAGCTCCCTTTGTTTTTCCACGTGGAGTCCCAAAGGGGTCTCTTTTGGCAACTCAGTTATTTAATATCTTTCTTGACCCATTGGCAACATTTATTCAATCTTTGGGATTGATACCCTATATATTATTATTATTTATTTATTTATTTATTTATTTAAACATTTTTTCAATTAAATACAAAGATATTATAATCTTTGAAAGAATATACCAATTTCCAAAAGAAATACAATCTGGAAAAGGTAGCAACTGTAAATTGAATTATTGGTTATTTAGTCCACAAATGAGAGAGGGATCCATGATTAACTCCAAAGGAAGTTGGATATAGGAAATATTACAAAGAAAGATACAGGTAGTTACCCCTTTAAACTAATCAGCTTAACATTTTGTTCTCCTCCCTACTACCCAGTGAATTAAAAAAACTACGCAATTGAAGAGGTTCAAAAAACACATATTTTTTTTGTCTTTAAAGAAAAGAATGCATTTACATGGAAATCTCAGCTGGAAATGAGCATTTAGTGAAAGAGTCTCTTGTTTCATTTCCAAATATCAGGAAAAACTGACACTTCCCCCCCCCCCCAGAAATTTAGAATGAGTCTTTTGAAGATAAAGTCTTAATAAGGCCTCTTTATCTAAAGGAGACCACAAGTGTAGCTCTAGCTTTAATATTCAAAGATGGTTCCTGTTGTTCTTGAGCTATCTGTTCCTCTTGAGTGTCCTGTTGTTTAACTTTTGTATCTAGGTAATATAACTTCTGAACTGGTTGTAAAGATTGTTCTGAATATTTAAAATTCTCTCTTAGAAATTTATGAAACATTTCCCTTGGAGCAATAAACTTTGATTGTGGAAAATTAAGTATTCATAAATTTAAGTTCCTTGTTATATTCTCTACATTTTCAATTTTACGATGAAGAAGTAATCGGTCTCCTGCAAATTGAGCTTGATGCTCTTGAACTTTTGCCATGTCCGTTTCCAATTTAATCTGTTTAGCGGAAACATTTTCAATAGTTTTCTTAACTTCTCTTACTTGGATAGAATTATTTAGAGACACAGTGACAAAAGAAGAACAGACCTTATGCAGGGTTTTGAGAGCAGTCCAAATGGATTCCAGCTATATTTCCTGTGGTCTTTTCAATGGCTGAATCACCGAGGCACACAAGGAAATCTCTTCCTGTGAATAGTCAACACCAGCAACCCCACCGTTGCCTCGCCCGACACCATATTCGGAAACTACTGGCCCCCTCCACCGAAAGCCAAGGAATATCCTCAGCAGAATTTCCATTCACTGCTTCCTGAGACAAAGCTCGCCTCCCCTTTGAGTTACCACAAATCTGTGCACTCGGTACCATTTCACTGTCCGGTCGTGGGAGTGTGTGTGTGTGTGTGTGTGGGGTAGCTGGTCCTACTGGGCTGAGCGAAAGTTTGCCCTCCTGACCGGGGCTCTTCCTCGCCCCGGTAATGGAAATGCCCGAATGTGGGGTTGACACCAAGTAGGCTGAGATAGAAGTTTGACCTGGTGAGGGGGCATCTAGCTTCGGGAGAGGAGGTCCCTTAAGCTTGCCCTTCCTCTTCAGCATGCTCGTTTCGAGGAAAAGGAAAATTTTCAAACTTTTAATAGGAGAGCATTCTCTTCAGCCTTCCTGTATCGCCGTCATCTTGGAACTCTTTGCGGGAGGAGGTGGTGGTAACAGTGGTTAGTGTATCTGGGTTTAAAAAAGTACTTGGCAGAAACCCAAATCGTGGCAACAATCCATAATACAAATCCAAGGGCAAGCAGTTGCTTCCCATGTCTGTCTTAATAGCAGACTATGAACTTTTCCTCCAGGAATTTGTCCAAACCTTTTTTAAACCCAGATACGCTAACCACTGTTACCACCTCCTCTGGCAAAGAGTTCCAGAGATTAACTATTCATTGAATAAAAATATTTCCTCCTATTTGTTTAAAAGTATTTCCATGAAACTTCCTCGAGTGTCCCCTAGTCTTTGTACCTTTGGAACAATTAAAAAATCAATTTACTACTCATTCTACACCACTCAGGGTTTTGTAGACCTCAATCATATCTCCCCTCATCCATCTCTTTTCCAAGCTGAAGAGCCCTAACCTTTCCTCATATGAGAGGAGTTCCATCCCCTTTATCATTTTAGTACTTGTGACCTGGCTTGGCCAATGTTTGGAAAACAGGATGCTGGGCTAGATGGACCATTGGTCTGATCCAGTATGGCTACTCTTATGTTCTTATGTCCACTACATGCACTGGAAAATAATTGTATTTTGCGTCGCGCAGGCGGTAATTGACATTTGAATGCGCATTGACCATTACCACCCAAATATCATGTGAGACCTTACCGCTAAGTGGTGGCGGTAAGGTCTGAGACCCAAAATGGATGCATGCCAATTTTCATTTTGCCGCACGTCCATTTTTGCCCCCCCCCCAAAAAAGGCACTTTTTACAGCTGCGCTGAAAAATGGATCTGTTCACATCCAAACATGCGCCTATACTAGCACAGGTCACTTTTCAGCGCACCTTAGTAAAAGGACCCCATAAATTGCTACTAAATGTGAGCAAGACACATCTGCTGATGTTTTCAGGAGGTAGACCTGGACTCAATGCAATGGTCCTCAATTTTGCAGGAACTGTTTTGCAAGCTAGTGACACCACTAAGGTACTAGGAGTAGTTGTAGTTTCTATCTTCACATTTTATTCACATGTGTCTTTAGTAGTGTGATCAAGTTTCTTTCAGTTGAGACGCAGTAAATCTGTCAGTCATTTGTTCACCCCAGCAGCCTTGGGTGTCCTTATACATGCTTTCATAATTACTAGGTTGGATTATTGTAATGCATTGTTGTTGGGTGCTAGCCAGAAGGAAATCAAACAGCTACAGTTTATTCAGAATGTTGCTGTAACGTTGCTTTATAATTCAAATAAATTTGATCACATAACACCATTACTGAAATCTGAACACTGGCTTCCAGTCAGGCAATGTGTTTTATTTAAGATTTTGTTGTTGATCTTTAAAATTTTGCGCTCAGGGGTTCCTACTTTTTTGTCTGCCCATCTTTTACATTATGTTCCATCTAGGGAACTATGTTCCAGCCAACATCATTCTTTAAAAGCTATTCCTTTTTTATTTGTACCCTGCACTTTCCCACTCATGGCAGGCACAATATGGCTTAGGCACTTATTTGTACCTGGGGCAATGGAGGGTTAAGTGATTTCCCCAGATTCACTAGGAGCTGTCTGTACCTGCAGTGGGAATTGAACCCAGTTCCCCAGGACCAAAGTCCACCACTCTAACCACTAGGCCACTCCAGTTCAAGTGGTACCTTAAGCAACTTTTCAGAAATCGATGTTTAATGTGACTGGTCCAACATTGTGGAATGCTCTTCCTCTGATAATTTGATCTGTGTTTAAAACTTTATTGAGGACGCATTTGTTTTGCACTACTTTTGAGTCTTGAATTTAGTCAGGCTAAAGCAGCCTAACATGTCTCTGCTGTGCTATTGGGGTTCAGCAAACATGATTATTTGGTAAAGTTGTTAAATATTTTTGTGAAGTGTAGTTGCTATGCTTATGAGTTTTGCACTCACTTATCTTTATAATTGTATTTTATTTATATCATGATATTGGTTTTATATGTACACTGCTTTGATGGTATGTTTTTAGGTGGTTAATCAAATAAATTAACCTTTGAACCGTTGATAAGCATTTATGCTATAAACTCTGACTCCTCTGAATTTTTCTCTGAAATAGTTGATCTTGTTTAAACTGAGGGCAATACTCCTTGCATTATACGAGGAGAGTTTGACTTGATACTTGATCCCATATTGGACAGACAATCTAAAGATTGGCATAGATTGAATGATATTATTTCTCAATTGAATCTTGTTGATCCTTGTAGGTTGCTTCACTGTACAGAGAGAAATTATACTTTTTTTCTCAGCTCCTCACACTTCTTATTTAAGTATTGATTTTTTCTTGATAAGTAATTCCTTGTTAATGGTGAAATTGCAATATCAGATCATGTCCCAAAATCTTTAAAAATAAACACACTGGGGATGATGCTCAAAGAGATTTAAGTGGGCAGGAGACTCTCCTGTGCTTCCTGCCACCTAAGTGGGGATATTCAGCAGCACTTAAATGAAGACTGCCACTGAATATCCCTACAGAGCACCCAAACAAAAGTGGGCAGGCCAGAGGTGGTGCTGGGGGCAACACTGGAGAAGAGCCCGAGGTTATGTGGGTGCTGGTAATATTCATACTGGCACCCACAAAGCTTAGTGACTTAATTTAGGATAGCTCAAAAGCTGTCCTAAATAAGGCCACTTAGCTATGCGGGTGCCGGCACTAAATATTGAGTTGGCACCCGCATAACTTTTTTTGGTTTAAAAATAAGAGCCTCTGAGCCCCCTCCTACCCCCTATTTCCTTCTCCCCTCCCCCAGCTTATAGCAAGAACCCCCCCCCCCCCCCAAAAAAAAACCCACTACCCCCCAGCTGTTGAGGTAGGCCCTCAGGTCTACCTGTGTCCTTGGGGGTCCAGTGGGGTCATTAGTGGCAGGAAAACAGCCCCTTCACTCCTGCCTCTTGTGGTGCCTCTCCAAAATAGCTGCTGAAGTACCATAAGCTACTGGAAGAGGTCATGGCAGCCATTTTGGAGAAGTGCTGCAAGGAGCAGGAGTGAGAGGGCTGGGCTCCTGCCCCCAATGACCCCACTGGACCACTAGGGATATAGGTAGGCCATGGGAGAGGACCTACCTGGATTGCTGGGGAGGGCATGGGATCTTCAAGAGGGGTTTCTTGCCATGGGGTGGGGGAGGGTGAGAGAAAGAGGAGGCATTGTCAGGGGTGAGAGGGGGCATTTTGGGAGGATGGGAGGAGGATTCAGGGTTGTTTAAAAATGTTATCAGGCCAGGGCCACATAACTCTTATGCATGCCCTGGTTGAATATTGGCCAGGCCCACATAAGTTCCAGCACCCAACCCAACCAAAATTATCCCCCAATATTCAGTGCTGGTGCCCAGACATGGCCTGACACTGAATATCAGGGTCTAATTTAGCTGTCAACGATCAGTGTTTAAAAAATCTCTGACCGCTGCTGGCTGAATATCAGGGGGACTAAGTCAATATCTTTCTAATCCCTCCTGGTGCTTTAATGTTTTGTTATTTCAAGAGCCTGGTTTTGTTGACTTCATTTCAAAAGCCATTAATGATTATTTTACATTAAATGACATTTAAAACTGTGTGTACATTTTTTTAGTGATTTTACAGAATTAATGAGCAAATGTCTCTTAGGTAGAAGCCCCTGGAGACATATTCTCAGTGCATAAGGATACTGCATCCCATTAAGAGCAGGGTCTAGCTACAGAATTGCTTTCTGCCTTACTAAGGTAATGCTCTGTGGTCAGGTGATCCCTCTTTTCCAACATAGAACGGAGGCTGCCATACTAGAGTTGGGACTTCTATACTATGTCTTTGTAGGTCTCATATATGTATCTATCTTCTGTCTTAGCTAATCAATTAATTCTCTGTGATCCAAGAGGCTTTGTACTGTGTGCACACATATGATGTCTTATCAACTGGGAGACAATCATGCATGTGGCACTCAGTGCAAAAGACTGAATAACACCCTCTTGTTGCAAGACTGATATCTGCATCTTAGTTTTGGTGAATTGCTTAGATATTTAAAGTTGCTAGGGGAGAAGTGATTTTAAACTATTTAAAAAGGCCTTGAGATTATGTGGAATATTTTATGCTTTTATTTTGTGATTCTCACTGAATGTCAAATAAATTGTTGGTTAGGGTGAATCACAAACTCCGGTGATAATTAATTATCTAGTACCTAGCTTTTAATGTTCTAGGGATATAACCATTGAATTTCAACTAAAGTAAAAAAAAAATTAGATCTTATAGATTATCTAATACCTACTATTTAAAGTTCTAAGGCTGTAACAATTAAATTTAACTAAGGCAAAATACATTTAGACCTGATAAGCTAATACCTAACTTTTAATGTTCCAGGCCTGTAACAACTATTTAAGCAAGCTAGTAACTAAAGTTAGTTTTTTTTTAAAATAAAATTAAAACATATTGTATAAATATAGCAAGAAATTATTTTCGAAAGGGAAGGACACCCATCTTTCAACACAAATCGGAAGATGGGCGTCCTTCTCACAGGGTCGCCCAAATCAGCATAACCTTAAGCCGATTCTGGGTGTCCCCAACTGCTTTCCGTCACGGGGACGGCCAAAGTTCCTGGGGGCGTGTCGGAGGTGTAGTGAAGGCGGGACTTGGGCATGCCTAACACATGGGCGTCCTTGACCCATAATGGAAAAAAAAGGGCGTCCCTGACAAGCATTTGGATGACTTTACCTGGTCCAATTTTTCTTATGACCAAGGCACAAAAAGGTGCCTGAACTGACCAGGTGACCACCGGAGGGAATCGGGGATCATCTCCCCTTACTCCCCCAGTGGTCCCTAACCCCCTCCCACCCTCAAAAAAGAACTTTAAAAATATTTTGTGCCAGCCTCTATGCAAGTCTCAAATGTCATACTCAGGTACAGTGGGGGAAATAAGTATTTGATCCCTTGCTGATTTTGTAAGTTTGCCCACTGACAAAGACATGAGCAGCCCATAATTGAAGGGTAGGTTATTGGTAACAGTGAGAGATAGCACATCACAAATTAAATCCGGAAAATCACATTGTGGAAAGTATATGAATTTATTTGCATTCTGCAGAGGGAAATAAGTATTTGATCCCCCACCAACCAGTAAGAGATCTGGCCCCTACAGACCAGGTAGATGCTCCAAATCAACTCGTTACCTGCATGACAGACAGCTGTCGGCAATGGTCACCTGTATGAAAGACACCTGTCCACAGACTCAGTGAATCAGTCAGACTCTAACCTCTACAAAATGGCCAAGAGCAAGGAGCTGTCTAAGGATGTCAGGGACAAGATCATACACCTGCACAAGGCTGGAATGGGCTACAAAACCATCAGTAAGACGCTGGGCGAGAAGGAGACAACTGTTGGTGCCATAGTAAGAAAATGGAAGAAGTACAAAATGACTGTCAATCGACAAAGATCTGGGGCTCCACGCAAAATCTCACCTTGTGGGGTATCCTTGATCACGAGGAAGGTTAGAAATCAGCCTACAACTACAAGGGGGGAACTTGTCAATGATCTCAAGGCAGCTGGGACCACTGTCACCACGAAAACCATTGGTAACACATTACGACATAACGGATTGCAATCCTGCAGTGCCCGCAAGGTCCCCCTGCTCCGGAAGGCACATGTGACGGCCCGTCTGAAGTTTGCCAGTGAACACCTGGATGATGCCGAGAGTGATTGGGAGAAGGTGCTGTGGTCAGATGAGACAAAAATTGAGCTCTTTGGCATGAACTCAACTCGCCGTGTTTGGAGGAAGAGAAATGCTGCCTATGACCCAAAGAACACCGTCCCCACTGTCAAGCATGGAGGTGGAAATGTTATGTTTTGGGGGTGTTTCTCTGCTAAGGGCACAGGACTACTTCACCGCATCAATGGGAGAATGGATGGGGCCATGTACCGTACAATTCTGAGTGACAACCTCCTTCCCTCCGCCAGGGCCTTAAAAATGGGTCGTGGCTGGGTCTTCCAGCACGACAATGACCCAAAACATACAGCCAAGGCAACAAAGGAGTGGCTCAGGAAGAAGCACATTAGGGTCATGGAGTGGCCTAGCCAGTCACCAGACCTTAATCCCATTGAAAACTTATGGAGGGAGCTGAAGCTGCGAGTTGCCAAGCGACAGCCCAGAACTCTTAATGATTTAGAGATGATCTGCAAAGAGGAGTGGACCAAAATTCCTCCTGACATGTGTGCAAACCTCATCATCAACTACAGAAGACGTCTGACCGCTGTGCTTGCCAACAAGGGTTTTGCCACCAAGTATTAGGTCTTGTTTGCCAGAGGGATTAAATACTTATTTCCCTCTGCAGAATGCAAATAAATTCATATACTTTCCACAATGTGATTTTCCGGATTTAATTTGTGATGTGCTATCTCTCACTGTTACCAATAACCTACCCTTCAATTATGGGCTGCTCATGTCTTTGTCAGTGGGCAAACTTACAAAATCAGCAAGGGATCAAATACTTATTTCCCCCACTGTACATCGCAGCAGTATGAAGGTCCCTGGAGCAGTTTTAGTGGGTGCAGTGCACTTCAGGCAGGCAGACCCAGGCCCACCCCCCCTACCTGTTACACTTGTGGTGGTAAATGTGAGCCCTTCAAACCCACCATAAACCCACTGTACCCACATCTAGGTGCCCCCTTCACCCCTAAGGGCTATGGTAGTGGTGTACAGTTGTGGGTAGTGGGTTTGGGGGGGGGGGTGCTCAGCATCCAAGGTAAGGGAGCTATGTACCTGGGAGCTTTTTATGAAGTCCACTGCAGTGCCTCCTATGGTGCCCGGTTGGTGTCCTGGCATGTCAGGGGGACCAGTGAACTATGAATGCTGGCTTGTCCCATGACCAAAGGGCTTGCGTTTGGTTGTTTCGGAGATGGGCGTCCTTAGTTTCCATTATCACTGAAAATCAGAAGTCTAAGGACGAACATCTCTAGGGATGACCTAAATGTCAAGATTTGGGTGTCCCCAACCTTATTATCGAAATGGAAGATTGACACCCATCTTGTTTCGATAATTCGGGTTTCCCTGCCCCTTCGCCGGGACATCCTGCGAGGACGTCCTCAAGAAAACTTGGGCACCCCTTTCGATTATGCCCCTTGTCATCTCTCAATAAAGTAATGTTGACATATCTAGAGAGGCTTCCTCTTTGTCACATTCTCGAGGACCTTGGCATTCTGTCAGGCTTCTTCCCCGGGAGCACTGGGTTCGTGAGTCCTTGGGCCACTACCGTGGAGCGGCAGTGGCAGGCAAGGTAACCTTCAAGGTAGAGACGAGACAAGACTGGACTGGAACCCCCGGACTGGAGTTCTGCACTGGAATACATAGGACTGGAACGCACCGGTTGGGTGCGCACTGGAGTGGAGCCCGCTGGACTGGAATACACTGGAGTGGGGCCCACTGGACTGGAACACACTGGAATGGAGCCCATTGGACTGGAACCCACGGGACCGGAACTTGCTGGACGGGAACACACTGGACCAAGGCTTCACCTACGCTTAGCCACCGTTCCCCGAGGGTTGAGCTCTCAGGTTCGGGCGGCCGGCAGGGCTTACAGGAAAACCGGAACTGGAACTAGCAGGCAGGAATAACAGGAGTCAGGATACAGAAGTGCCCCAGGCACCTAGGTGAAAGCAAGGCAGACAGGCAGGGAATGTCTGGGTTCAGGCAGTAGGCAGGTCAGACAGCGGGCAGAGAGTAGTCAGATTCAGGCAATGGTCAGGTCAAGGAGCAAGACTATGGCTGGAGCTCCAGTAACAAGTAGTACTGGCAACAGACAGAACTAGGGCTGAAGCTCCAGAGGCAAAAGAAAACACACATGGGAAAACCAGAAAGCTAAACACAAGAAGACTAGTAAGCTGTACACAAGCTAACAGGAAAGCTATGCCCAAGCTAACCAGTCATACACTAGGAACAAACACTAAGCAAACGCAGGAGAACTAGTAAAGCTGTACACAGGCTAACAAGCAAAGCTGTGCCCAAGCTAACTAGTCAGACACTAGGAACTCACACTGAACTGGACAATGTAGCAGTGCACAGAGCACTCTAACATACCAGGGACCTTAGACGATGCAAAGGCTGCAGTGTCTAAGTGCTTAATAATGTAACTCCACCCCTCCTGCCTGAGTATGATGACCTGGGTTCCGGCTGGTCAGACGTAGGCAGTCGTGGCAACCTTGCCGGAATTCAGTTCACAGGAAGGAGGAGGGAGAGACAAATAACTAACCACGTCCTTGATTTCCTAGAAACCAAGGAGGAAATTAAACTAAATTCAGGATTTTTCTTTTAACGGTTTGGGTGGCAATAAGAAGAGATTAGATTTTCAAAAACAATATAACATTTTTATTAAAACATTCTTTTACTTTGTAGAAAGAACAACAAATCAATTTCAACATACACCAGAATTTCCCTTTCCCATTTAAATGTTAACTTTGTAACCCTTAAACCCGAACTCCCAATAATAACCTTATTTTACTTGTATTCTTTTCACAGAAACCACCTTCGTCTTTACAGAGCACTTTTCAGATAAGTACTGTATTTTTCGGACTATAAGATGCACCGCACCATAAGACGCACCTAGGTTTTAGAGGAGGGAAATAGGAAAAAAAATTTTTCCTTTTTCCCTCCTCTAAAACCTAGGTGCTCCAGTGTGTCTTGTCCGAATCCCTCCCTCCAAGTTCGGGATCGCCGTCAGGGTTACCTTCTCCCCCCCGGCCCCGTCACCACCTCCCCCCTTACTCACATGATCTTCCCTGGTGGTCTAGTGATGTCGGGGCAGGAAAGAGCCCCCTCTTTCCTGCCCAGCGCGCTGCTCTCCATCCTCCTGTATGCATTGCTGCCTGATGGTCTCGGCGAGATTCAAAATGGCCGCCGAGAATTGAAGTCTCGGTGGCCATTTTGAATCTTGCCGAGACCGTCAGGCTGCATACAGGAGGATGGAGAGCAGCGCGCTGGGCAGGAAAGAGGGGGCTCTTTCCTGCCCCGATATCACTAGACCACCAGGGAAGATCGCGTGAGTAAGGGCCCTTCACCATTCACTCCACATTTACACAAAATTTCCAAATCTCACTTTCTCAGTCTCACTTTTACTATCACTCTCACCTCAATGCTTTCACTGCCAGCCAAACTCACTTCCTAAAACTTTTAATTTCCTTCAATTCCACACTGCCTGTCCCACATTAAACAGCACATCCACTCTCTTCAGTTGCCAGAACCTCTCTGCAACTGCCAGCCAGCCCCGTCTCCCAGGTAACCCCATTCCAAACCCTTCTCAAAATTCCAAGCTACATTGCTGACTGGCGGAATGTTCGCCAGCACAAGTAAATCCCCATTTTCCAACTTTGTTTTTTTCTTCTTTCCCTAACCCCATGTTACAATAAAGCCCTTCAACACCAGAGGCGCAGCTGCAGCAATCTCTAAGTAACTACAGAGGCTGTTCAGGCACAAACCACCGAGCAGGCAGAAAGCACAGTGAAACACAGAGTGGCTTCCCACACCCAGGTATAGTGTAGTGAAGCAATTAGAGTCATGCTGGAAGCAGCCAACACACACACAGAGAGAAAGAGCTAACCCAGGCAACACCCACAGGTGCAGTATAGTGAAGCAATTAGTGTCATGCTGCTGGATGCAGCCAGCACAGAGAGCCAGAGCTAGCTCAGAAAGGACAGACAGAAGAAACAGGAGCCAGCTAGGAAGCTGACCCCCAGGAACAAGGTAAGTCTGAGGGTGGTCACGGCCACAGGCGTGACACTCTTATCTCATGAATCCTCAGAAAAAATGTCAAATTTTCCTGAGCATACGTCAGTGGCATTCCTAGGTGTGCTGACACCCAGGGCGTGCCCCCCCCTGGCGAAAGGACACCCCCCACCCCAGCAAAAGAACCCCCTTACCCCCGGGTGCATGCCGCTGGGGGGGTGCCGCGCGCCGGTCAGCGTCGTTCATTTCCATGCTCCCTCTGCCCCGGAACAGGTTACTTCCTGTTCTGGGGCAGGGGGAGCATGGAAACGAACAACGCTGACTGGCGCGCGGCACCCCCCCCAGCGGCGTGCACTTGGGTCGGACCGCCCCCACCGTTCCCCCCTTGGTACGCCACTGGCATACGTGATTATGGAGAAAATCTGTTTCTCACATCAAATCTGACTCAGACCTAACCCTCTTGGTACTGTGTTGATATTTTTCCAGTGTGTTCTGAACCATCCTGCCATTCTGGATGCTACAGTGGTTTTCTTATGGTGTTCTGTGGCTTCCTTTTTCTCTTGCTTTTATTTACTCTCCTTACATAAAGGTCTGTGGCCCTATTTATTACTTCTTTCAGTCTGGACCACTGTCCTTCCACTTCTCGTACGTTCTCCCAGCCCATCATCTCCTTCCTCAGGTATTCCCCCATTTTATTGAAGTCAGCTCGCTTGAAATCCAGGACTTTGAGTTTAGAGTGGCCACCCTCCACTTCAAAGTCCTGGATTTCAAGCGAGCTGACTTCAATAAAATGGGGGAATACCTGAGGAAGGAGATGATGGGCTGGGAGGACGTACGAGAAGTGGAAGGACAGTGGTCCAGGCTGAAAGGTGTGGATAGTGGAGGGCAGACTTATACGGTCTGTGCCAGAGCCGGTGATGGGAGACGGGACTGGTGGTTGGGAGGCGGGGAATACTGCTGGGCAGACTTATACGGTCTGTGCCCTGAAAAAGACAGGTACAAATCAAGGTAAGGTATACACATATGAGTTTATCTTGGGCAGACTGGATAGACCGTGTAGGTCTTTTTCTGCCGTCATCTACTATGTTACTATGTTACTATGTTAATGTTTCTTTAACTCACTTAAACTACTTTGGGGTTGTCAAGCCTGTATTATTGCTTTTTTATCACTCTCCCAATGTCTTGGAAACTTCCAGCAAATCGTAGTGCCTCTTTTTACGTGCTTTGATGTGTTGGTGCTGTTTGGCCCCTCTTCCAGTACTTTCATGGTCTTCATTCCAGTATTTGTGCCACTCTGCCCTTCTGATGGTTGTTGGGGTCTTTATACCACTGTTAGTATTCTTTGTCATTCTTGTGGATCTTTGTGCCACCCAGTGTCTTGAAGTTCTGTTGCCTCTGTTACAATAAGTTTTATACAAGTTTAATTGAAAGTGGATGGAAAACCCCACTGTTATAGAAGAAATTTGCTTGCTCCATTAACTTTAATGGAAACCAATGAAACAAATGTGATGAATTACTTAATGCCCCCAAAATTAACCATATATGCAACTAAACTGAACTTGAATTCTTTCCTGTGCATATAACTATGATTTGTTGATAAAAGAATAAAGGTGATCACAAACATGAATGTGAGGAGAAAGGGAACAAGAAAAATCCAAATGCAGATCTTGATATGTAAGAGGAAGGAAGAAGAAAGATGATGAAAAAAGGAAGAGGCTTCTGGTTCCTATCACCTTCATAAATTACTGATATATTCCCTGGGTTCCAGGAAAGATTGGAGAAGTGAATTGACTACCTTTAATATTGAATTAGCAATCGCTGCTTGTATCTCCGGTTATATTCAAATAATTATACTAATGAAATATTTCAAAATTAGCAATTCCATAGTTAGCACAGAATCACTTATTTTCCCTTCACTGGTCACTTGTTGAACAGAATAAATGTATGTTAAACTCTAATCCAGAAGTCATATCATTATTTCTTGATTTTCTTCTATTGGCGGGTTTTATAGAAACCAATTATCTTATAAGCTATGTGAATTAGATTTGAACTCTTCAAAAAGTCAGTTGTAATACCATCCTTGCAATTATGTATGGGAATATCATGTACGTCCTATCACATGACGATTACCATTGCTTGACTGATTGAAAATATGTTAACAGGGTTGATCCCAAGGGGTATAACATCTTCCTTAACTTCAATGAGTGCTTCAGGATGAGTATTCAAGCATCAAAGGAGACACTTTGGAGTGTTCTGTCCAATATCCTGGCTTTATATTGCTACCTTAATAAGAATATCACAGCCAAAATTGCTGAACATTGATGGCCTATAGTACCCCATATTTATGATGGGCATTTATAAGTCAAGCTATGAGGTAAACTTGTCTGCACAACATTGAAAAAGTTCTGCACTGACACTGAAGAAAAGGCCATCATGAGACACAAATGAAATGTATTCAGTTGCATTGATGAAAGTACACCAAGTTCACAAAGAGTGCCAGTGAATTTACCAGTCAATCTTGAATACACAAGAGAAGACAAATTCTGCATCAACAGATTTCCATTGTGATAGAAATCACAGTCCGTGTTCTTGTCTATTCAAAGATCCTGGGTGCCACATTTGAAAAAAGAAAGGTCACATCAAGGCTGTCTGCTTTACAAAGTCTAAGATGTTAAGGAATGAAAAAGATCATGAATAGCACTTTATGCAATATTGAGTTAGCCCCCCCCCCCCAAAAAAAAAAAAAAAATAAAAAAATAAAAAGAATTTCAACATTGAACTGCAGTGATTTTTAATGACACACCTTGTGAAATAATAGCTGAGTTGGGACCGTTATACCATCACTTCAGAAGAATTATACTGAGTACTATGGTTTTGCTAGTATCAAAATATAAAAGCAGCAAACATCTCACTATGCAACTGTCAGAATAACAGCATGAGCACTATAGAAACCTCTTTCAAATAAATTAGTTTGACAAAATTTAAAAAAAATGCTAGGAGATTCAGCATGAGAGAGACAGTTGCTGTGTTTCTATCAACCCTGCGAGCTGCAAGGCTCTTTGTTGCTGCTTTCATTGGATTTTAGCTCTATTGTGTGTATCTGTCCTTTGGGACTGCAATAGCTTTTTAGTCCCTGACGCAGCCTCTAGTGAGGCCGAACATGGCCATGTCGAAAAGTTTTACAGAGCAGCACAAATAAACCCTAACCAATAGGCCACAAAGGAATGGCCTAGTGGTTAGGGTGGTGGACTTTGGTCTTGAGGAACTGAGTTCAATTTCCACTTCAGGCACAGGCAGCTCCTTGTGACTCTGGGCAAGTCACTTAACCCTCTATTACCCCAGGTACCAATAAGTACCTGTTTACGTAAGCCACGTTGAGCCTGCCATGAGTGGGAAAGCACAGGGTGCAAATGTAACAAAAATAAAATATTAGATGTGTGTTCTGTTCTTCTTTGGACTGCTTTCTGCATTGCAGAACATTTTGTTCTTCTTCTGGTGTTTCCCGCGATATCCTGGGAGCAGGGTGCAGAGCTTGTGATGTCACCTCTACCAACATGGCTTGAGCGTGTCCTCTTCTGCTAGAATCTCCTCCCTCTCTCAGGCACCGCTAGGCTCCAAGGTCTCTCAGTCTCACCTCTATCCCCCCTTTTATGTTGATTCTCTAACATGTTTTGTTCACTGTGCTTGTAAATAAATATACTCACCTTTTTCACCTAAAATGCCTCTGAAATCAGTCTTTGCCTGGCTGCTTCAGCCACAGCAGTGGATGCTGGTATCACGATAGGTGCTGTTTCATCATGCCGAAAGGTGAAGCCACTGTCATGGTCTTCAGTGACTCCTGTTCTTGCAAGGCTATTCCCCATTGGGTAGTTATATTGTGTAATATACAGCATCATGCAAAAATGTCACAGACCTTCTCAGAGCTGTACAGGAGATCACCGCTAGCCCTATCCAGGCAACAAAATCTGATTTTCAGTAGGCCACAGATGTGCTGGTGGGCAGTATTGTTGTGCTCCTTCAGGGGTGTCTGACGGTGCCTCACAGGTGTAAGGTATAAGTGACGCTGCTTACAATCATGCATGTGTGATCCAGTACCCATAGCTCTGCCACCACAAACCTTTGTGGGGGGGGGGGGTGGAAGGATACTAATTACAATAAGTGCATAGGTGTGGTGCATACCTTAGCCCTGGCATACCATTGTGTGTGTCTGCATATATTCTTAATTCATGGATGATAACCAAAAACCTATTGTTGCTGGTACTTACCTAACAACCAGGCATCCTTCAGTAGAACAGTCGTGAACCAGCCTGGACTGGTCCAGAATTAAAGCATCATGACGTGAACATTGGAATCTGGCAACACATCTGTTATGAGAAACCTAGCATTACAAACCACCTGCATGTTTTAGAATGCAACATTGTTCTGTTCCTAGAGGCTCTCTTATGCTTCCAAAGGAGTCTTAGGGTGATGTGTGTGCAGTCTGTCTCCTAACACTGAAGGAAACTCAGAAATGCCATAAAACTCCCTCAAGGTCTTTTCCCTCTCTTCTAGGGGTGCATAGAAAACTGATGCAGCCTCCTGAGCAGAACTCGCAAAAAAGAGTCTATACAATAGCAGGTGGTAGACTGATGTGATGCCTGAGCCTACTCCAATGATGTGATACAAGTGGCCAGGAAAGACACGGCTGTGATAACCCTAACAGACACTGGTAATGTGTGGCTCCTCAGGGTTGGGACCTTAACAGCTCACAGAGGTCAGCAATGGTGGCCTTATTAAATCTGATTCTTTGAAATACCTCTTCCTCTGTGAGCTGTAAGAAAGTCACTCTGGACCTGTACACCCTTTGGGCACAGTACCTGTATCTCCCACAGTGGGGTTGTGCTGGGGCTTGTCCCTGGACCTGCGCTGCTACTACTACTACTATTAAACATTTCTATAGCGCTACTAGACTTACGCAGCGCTGTACAAATTAACATGAAAAGACAGTCCCTGCTCAACAGAGCTTATAATCTAAATTGGACAGACGAACAGACAGCTAGGGGTGGGGAAATTGCAGTGGTAGGGGTGATAAGTGAGGGTGTTGAGTAAGAGAGTCATGGTTAGGAGTCGAAAGCAGTAGCAAAGAGGTGGGCTTTAAGCCTAGTTCCTGAGGTTAGGCCTGTTCCAGAGCACCTGTCTGGGCCAGCTGCTTTCTCTTTCACCATCTTCGCTGCAGCATCCTTGCCATTTCTTGCAGCTGATTGTATTACCACCAGAGAAATTCCATGACTTGCTATGAAAGCCAGTATTGCCTCAAAGAATGAGGAAAACCCATTATGGCCAGATATTCAACAAATGGCTATATATCACCTCTCAAATTACTGCTGGATATTCAAAACTGCTAATACCTGACCTCCAAAAAAAGCTGTCATAAATATAGCTGATATGTATCATTAGTTGTCCACATACATGGTGCTGAATATTGACATTATCCACCAAACATGTAAACACACCCCTGGAACTTCCCAACATGCTTCCACACTTAGCTGGCTTTCCAACTGCTAACATCCACTGTTCTGCAAATGGCTGACTTTGTGGTTTGTCCTATTATGCCGTTTGTGCCAGCATAAATGCTCTTTTGGGGTGCTGATCTTCTGGATAAGTTTCTGAATATTGGGCAGTACATTTCCTAATACAGATGCTTAGTATAATGAATGAAGAGGTATCAGATGGTTTCAACACACACTCCCTACTGGCAAACTCCAACTGACAGCCAACTGCAATTGTAATCAGAGAACTTAAAATATATGAACTTTGTATGTTAGTAGTGTATTCTTCTACCCTGTAGCAGCTGGATCAGGAGGCCTGTCACAGAAGGTGGTGGTTCTCTGAATCTTAATCTTCTGATCTTCTGCAAATTTGGAAAATGACCTTAAAGCTCTGGAAGAGGCTTACTATAAAATTTCTAATGCATACAGTGGGGGAAATAAGTATTTGATCCCTTGCTGATTTTGTAAGTTTGCCCACTGACAAAGACATGAGCAGCCCATAATTGAAGGGTAGGTTATTGGTAACAGTGAGAGATAGCACATCACAAATTAAATCCGGAAAATCACATTGTGGAAAGTATATGAATTTATTTGCATTCTGCAGAGGGAAATAAGTATTTAATCCCTCTGGCAAACAAGACCTAATACTTGGTGGCAAAACCCTTGTTGGCAAGCACAGCGGTCAGACGTCTTCTGTAGTTGATGATGAGGTTTGCACACATGTCAGGAGGAATTTTGGTCCACTCCTCTTTGCAGATCATCTCTAAATCATTAAGAGTTCTGGGCTGTCGCTTGGCAACTCGCAGCTTCAGCTCCCTCCATAAGTTTTCAATGGGATTAAGGTCTGGTGACTGGCTAGGCCACTCCATGACCCTAATGTGCTTCTTCCTGAGCCACTCCTTTGTTGCCTTGGCTGTATGTTTTGGGTCATTGTCGTGCTGGAAGACCCAGCCACGACCCATTTTTAAGGCCCTGGCGGAGGGAAGGAGGTTGCCACTCAGAATTGTACGGTACATGGCCCCATCCATTCTCCCATTGATGCGGTGAAGTAGTCCTGTGCCCTTAGCAGAGAAACACCCCCAAAACATAACATTTCCACCTCCATGCTTGACAGTGGGGACGGTGTTCTTTGGGTCATAGGCAGCATTTCTCTTCCTCCAAACACGGCGAGTTGAGTTCATGCCAAAGAGCTCAATTTTTGTCTCATCTGACCACAGCACCTTCTCCCAATCACTCTCGGCATCATCCAGGTGTTCACTGGCAAACTTCAGACGGGCCGTCACATGTGCCTTCCGGAGCAGGGGGACCTTGCGGGCACTGCAGGATTGCAATCCGTTATGTCGTAATGTGTTACCAATGGTTTTCGTGGTGACAGTGGTCCCAGCTGCCTTGAGATCATTGACAAGTTCCCCCCTTGTAGTTGTAGGCTGATTTCTAACCTTCCTCATGATCAAGGATACCCCACGAGGTGAGATTTTGCGTGGAGCCCCAGATCTTTGTCGATTGACAGTCATTTTGTACTTCTTCCATTTTCTTACTATGGCACCAACAGTTGTCTCCTTCTCGCCCAGCGTCTTACTGATAGTTTTGTAGCCCATTCCAGCCTTGTGCAGGTGTATGATCTTGTCCCTGACATCCTTAGACAGCTCCTTGCTCTTGGCCATTTGTAGAGGTTAGAGTCTGACTGATTCACTGAGTCTGTGGACAGGTGTCTTTCATACAGGTGACCATTGCCGACAGCTGTCTGTCATGCAGGTAACGAGTTGATTTGGAGCATCTACCTGGTCTGTAGGGGCCAGATCTCTTACTGGTTGGTGGGGGATCAAATACTTATTTCCCTCTGCAGAATGCAAATAAATTCATATACTTTCCACAATGTGATTTTCCGGATTTAATTTGTGATGTGCTATCTCTCACTGTTACCAATAACCTACCCTTCAATTATGGGCTGCTCATGTCTTTGTCAGTGGGCAAACTTACAAAATCAGCAAGGGATCAAATACTTATTTCCCCCACTGTAAGTCTTACAGAATATTCACAAATTTCAGGTGAGTCAAACATTAAGAGGCCCTTTTACAAAGTTGCAGTAAAAAGCATGCTGCAGTAGTTTGGATGCGTGAAATTGGTGCATGCTGGGCCAATTTTTAACGCGGTGGGTAAAAGGGCTTTTTTTAATGGGATGGTAAATGGCCATGTACTAATATTAAAAGTTCCTTTTATATGTATCTTCACCTGGTACCTCTGTACCTTTGATATTCCAACTTATTGAACAATTTGGTGCTCTATCTGGATACACCATAAACTGGAGAAAAACAGACATTTTTCCCTTTAATGTTTATTGTGTACATGATTTTTCTAATTTACCAATTTGTTGGTGCTCTAAAGGTATCAAGTATTTAGGTTTAATATTTAAGTCTTCCATTCAAGAAACAAGACATCAGGAGTAGAGGAGTAGCCTGATGGTTAGTGCAGCAGGCTTTGTTCATGCTAACCTGGCTTCAATTCCACCTGCAGCACCTTGGGCAAGTCATTTAACCATCCGTTGCCCCAGGTACAAACTCTTAGATTGTGAGCCCTCTAGGGACAGAAAAAGCACCTGCATGTAGTAGTACTATAGAAACAATTAGTAATAGCTCCTTTGAGCAGGGACTGTCCTATGTTAAATTGTACAGCGCTGCGTAACCCTAGTAGCGCTTTAGAAATGTCAAGTAGTAGTAAATACCTCTAGAGCACTTAATTTGCTTAAATCCTCAATTCAAAAATGGACACCCCTGTTTATTTCATGGTGGGGTAGGAAGGCCTCTATTAAAATGAAGCTTTCACCTCGTATTCTATATTTATCAAGTATGCTACTGGTACAGTTTCCTAAAACATTTTTTTCTGTCAAAAAATGTTTACTAATTTCCTATGACAAAATAAACCCCCAAGAATAGCCCTTAAGAAGTTAAAAGCTACTAAGGATAAAGAGAGTGTTAAATTCCCAGATTTTGATTACAATCAAGCTTTCTTATTGAGAGCTGCGGCATGTTGGATGGTTGATTCCCCTGATGAAACTTCCCCTTTGTGGCTAAGTATAGAGCAGCAACTCTCCTATCCTCTTCCCTTGAAAAAAAGAATGAATACTTCATTTATCAAAACCAAACATTCCAATACTGATGTAATTAATGACACATTAAAGGCCATTAAATGATTGGATGCTACCCAGAAACACTCTATATTCCATTCTAATTATACTTCTATCTGGAACTCCACCAAAATTGAGATTAATAACTCCCCTGTTGTTTGGTCTTCTTGGGCATTCCTTGGTATTTTTTGTTTTGCTAACATATAACTGATAATAATTTTGTATCCTCCGTTTCTACGTTATATATTAAGGACCCCTTTTACAAAGCGGCGGTAAACCCGATGTGGGCTTACTGCTCGCTAACAAGAAAGTACTGCTGGGCTACCACAGCAGCCCGGTGGTAGTTCCCACCCCCAGTGCGCCATCATATCTGTGATGTGCCCCCCTACTGAAAAACAGCTCATTGGACCAGGACAAGCTCAAAAACTACCGACCAGTCTCTAACATTCCTTTCCTGGCAAAACTTATAGAAAAGACAGTCTGCACTCAATTCAACAACTGGCTATTTGAAAGTATTTGGCAAGACCCATGTCAATCTAGCTTCAGACCTGGGTATGGAACAGAGGCAGTTCTTGTGTCCCTTCTTGATGATCTGTACAGAAACCATGACAAGGGATCTTCCTCAATACTAATGTTGCTCTATTTCTTGGCAGCCTTCGATACTGTGGATCATAATATCATGCTTACAAGACTGGCAGAAACAGGTATCAGTGGCACAGTGTTTACTTGGTTCAAATCCAAAGTGCAGGATTTCCCATTGGACAATACCTACAAACTTGTTTGGTTGGAACATATTTTAATTTAGCTACACAAAGAATAGGCTGGGGTATGTCTGGATCAGGTAAAAAATGAATCATTCATTTTTAAAAGTGGTTGTGGATAAATGAATGCTTCTATCACTTTTATGATCTTGTATACATTTATAATAAGTGTACAGTTACTTATAGTATGTCCTTTCTCAACTATGAATGTGTTATATTCTCTCACATCTTATGCTTTCAAGTTTATAGCTGTATGTGATGGATATGGTATCCAGGATAAAGACACTGGGTTAGGTTTGTATAAAGGATGCTCATTTACTGACAAAGTAAACACGGGTACCTTACTTTTCCAAGTAAGAGTAATCTGACATCTTTGCAACAAACCCTTGTCCGCATCCATTATATCCACTGTAAGCTCTTCTACTCTGATTTTCAAATTTAAAGTTACTGAACAATTTCTCCTTCCTGTGCCTCTACAGTCAGTAAGTTCTCTGTTTTTATGAATTTTTGATGTTTCCCATATAAATGCTGCTTTTGCTTCATAGCCTAATACTGTTGCATGTGGAACTATAATGTAATTGTGTTCAAAATACCATGTATTAAGTAAGTCTCCAGGATATTTAGGGAGTATTCAGTGGATCATATTTCTCCCTATCATATGGTAAGTGTCTGTGTACAGGTTCCTCAGAAACTTCAATAGCAGTAGGGAAGTTCTTCAAACTTGTGGGTGGAGAATATAAAGGATTAATTTCTAGCGCTGGTAAATCTAAATCTACAAGTGTAGCTAAAACTTGGTAAGGGTCAAATAAATCAGGTTCTTGCATAGGTACTGGTGTAGGATATATGTACACATCTGCAGTGGTTTGTGTATTGAGTAGTATGTTCTCTAGATTGTGGTGTTTCAATTACTGAAGGTTTAGTACGTCCTTGTCTCATAATGTCAAAGTTCTACAATAACCGTATCATGCAAAATGTCAAAGGAACATTAAAATGTCTTTGATAAATTCTTACTGTAATGTTTTCTATGTTCTGTACTTAATGCATGTTCAGTGTGTGTACTGCATAATTCTCAAGTAGGTGTGTTTCCAATTCATTCACTATGCATTTTGTACAGAAACCTTTTATAGAACTGTACAACTTTATAGAAATTACCTCTTTACTTTCCATCTTAAAAACAAAAGAGGTAGGTGATGGTGGGGTGGGAGTCACTCATCGTCGTAATACAGCAGCATCGTAGACGCGTTACCGGTTCGCTGTAAATGTTTCTTCTGCTGCTGGTATTGTTGTTACGTTAGAGGCTGGGTAAGGTTCCAGAAGGATGAGATCAGAAGACAACTGAAGGTTCTTTGAGGATGGAAAGCTGGAAGTTTATGGACTGTACATAGTCATCTGTTTTACTTCAATCAGGAGGAAGGCCTGACCCCATTATGTGGCCTAGAAAACCAGAGGATCTTCTTGAATGGCAAGATCGGGTATTTTGATCATATAATAATTTAATTAATGGTTACTCTTTATTATTTACAGCATATTAATAATAAAGGAGGGGGCGCTAGCGAGCGCGAATAAAATGGCTGCCTAACTACGTGTCTCCAGTTTGGGAACTCAGAATCCTGCAGGTTGCCGGCTTATTCAGAGGAAATTTTAAATCTAAATGGGATTATCTGTACCAAGAAAAGATGCCGGTAAAACCTGCAAAGTCAGATGCCTAACACTTACAGTCACCTGCTTCAAAAAAAGCTTAGACAAGATCCAGTCAGCACAGTGGCTATGGCGATGGCGGCAGAGGTAGATCCAGAGGATGTTTCTCTTCAAACGATAATGAGAGAGCTATTATCACATCGGGGACTTTTACAGGACTCAAATTACTCTCGGAGGCCCTCATGATCAAAAGCAAACACCGGCGCTAGAGGCTGTTAGAGCCATACTAGCGCCAGCGTTTGCTACCGCCCCATGATTAGAGCCCTCAAGCGTGTGAAACAACGCACTCGAGGGCTTTTTGCACAAGTAGCATGCAAATGCATGCTAAACAGGGCTCAGCGAATTCATCCCAAATGATCAGTGACCAGCGCGCCAAAATTTGGGTCGCTGGCCGTGGCAAACCCTACTCCATTTCTGAGCTGGCGTTAGGGTTTGCAGATCATTGGGGAGGAATGGTGAGCCCTGTCCAGCATGCAGTTGCATGCTAGCAGGCCCCCTTTCCCCCCAAAGCAAATCTGCCAACAGGGGGCTGGAGGTCCGAGGGACCTCTGGTCCCCCCGATGATCCCCCCCCCCCCCAGGTTCAGGGAGGGCTGGAGATCCGGTCGGTCTCCAGCCCCCCAAACCCCCAGAAAATGGTCCCTGGTGGTCTAATGGCTGCCGGCCAAACCCCCTCCCACCCTCCCACCCAGCGAGCGACGGGGGGGGGGCTGGAGTTCCGGCGATTCCCTTACATGGTCTGTAGCCCCACCCAACACATCCCAGGATGCACTGGGCGGGGCTGGGCGCCGCCATTTTGCGGCGGCATCAACCCAAGGAAGAGGAGGGAGGCAGGCTGCATCCCTCCTCCAACTAAGGTAGGGGGGCCGGGAGGGGGTTGTCCTTTATGCTGGACCAGCAGGGATTGGTTGGACAATACTGGGGGGGGGGTTGGGGTGGGCTGGAGGTCCACCAGACCTCCAGCCCCCCCCCCCCCGTAGCTCGCTGGGTGGGGGGGTGGGAGGTGGTTTGGCCGGCGGCCACTAGACCACCAGGGACCATTTTCTGGGAGTTTGGGGGGGGCTGGAGACCCACCGGATCTCCAGCCCTCCCTGAACCTGGGGGGGGGGGGTGGGATCGTCGGGGGGACCGGAGGTCCGCCGGACCTCCAGCCCCCGTTGCTTGGGGCAGGGGTAGTCAGGGCCTGGTGGTTCCATGGACCTCCAGCCCTGTGTTTGACAGGTTTGGGCTTTTGACAGCCCAGACCTGTCAAACAAGTGCGGGAGGATTGTGCTGAGCACATGCTCAGCCACAATTCTCCCGCACTTCTACCCCATGATCAGAGATAATTGCGCTGCTTAAATTTGCATGCATTATCTCTGATCATTGGTGCGGTAAAGCCCTGCGCTGTTCCAGCGCTATTTTTAGAGCACTGTTTGGAACAGCGCTGGGCTTTTGATCATCTGCCTGTTAATCAGTTAAGGGAGGAGGTAGGGGAGCTCAAAGCACAACTCTCACAAACACAGTCCCGATTAGATTCGTTATCTTCATGCTGTGAGGCAAACACACAGGAGATAGCTTCACTGAGGAAAACTGCAAGAGAAATCGTTATTTTTATGAAGGAACTGGAGGATTTAAATAACAGAGCCAGACGTAGTAATATCCGGGTTCTTGGGATCCGTGAAGGTGCTGAAGGGTTAGATCCTATTGCTTATATGCAGAATCTACTCCCTGCTTTATTCGACATCCATTTTGATGCGCCATTTGAAATTGAGAGAGCCCACAAAGTACCTTCTGATAAACCCGCGAAGCAAGCTTTGCCTCGACCGATGGTTGTTAAGATTTTTCAATATCCTTAGGCTCTCCTGATTCTGCAAAAGGCGAAGTTAAAGTATCCACTTTTTCATGATGGCTCAAAATTTTTAATCTTCCTAGATCTTAATAAGACCACAGTGCAGAGGAGAAAGCAGTTTCTTCAGCAGAGAGATCGTTTGAAATCTTTGGGTGCACAGCTAGAATGAGAGTAACTGTACATAACAACACACGTACCTTCAAAGATCCAGATGCCCTTAAGCAATTTTTGGACATGCTCTAATCAGTATGATTCTTCTTACATATAATATAGCTCTCTGTTTTGACAGTAGAATCTGAAGAAATAAGACCAGCCACATTTGATCCAAGAATATGCATGACAAGATATGGACCTTCCAATATGTTGTAAAGTGTGCTTTTTAGATCTCATTCTTCTCCACATTAGCAGTTCTCCTTCCTGGTAAGGACTCTGCATTACTTCCTGAGTATCTGATGCTTCTTTTAGCATGCTTTTACTTTACTATTCAGGGTTTCTTTATCCCAGCATAACTGCTTCATTTGAGTGCAAAACTGAGTCAGGAGAATTTTTCTCTGTATCTAGATCCTGGAAAAATAGAGTTCACACATAATGACATATCAGTGCCCATTAAACGCTGATAACACCCCCTCTTGCTTTCTGTGGTAGGGATCTTATAGTTGCCAATATTATAGACAATTTCCTAGGTCAATCTTTTCCAGAATGTGGAACTAGCTTCCTATGTCCCTCCTTAATTGTTCACTTCTATCATTCTACTATTCCTGAACACTGTGGATGGTATGGAATATGCACCAATGATTTAATCCCCAATGCTTGAAGCAAGGATTGAAACACTTCAGATACTACATCAGGTCTGCTATCTGAATAATCTGTGGAGTACCAAATCTTCAGATTACTTGTTCAAACAAAAATCTGTGCAATATCACCTTGGGTGAATTCCTTCAAAAACGCAGTAAATAAATCCTAATAAATAAGTTAACAAATAAATAAATAGCTGTCTTTGCTGTATGGTTCTTGCATGGAATTCCTTCTAACCAGCCACTGCCACAGTCAACTATTACTATCAAGTACCTGTAGCCTTCTTTAGATAATAATAGGCCTTCCATGAAATCAATCTTCAATCTAAAACATGGCCCTATCCTACACTGTTGCAATAGCATGGGAGATGGAAGATTATATGGAGCATTATTCTGTAGACATGGTAGACATGTATATATTCCTTCACTTACTGATGCATTCCTGGCCAGTATGCTGCCTGTCTTACTCAATGTAAAGTCCCTTTTATTCCTGGATAACCAAATAGGTCGGCTTGCTTGATCATCTCCCATTGCAAGGATAAATCAGTTTCCACATTTAATGGATTTTCAGTTGGTATATCAGGAAACTTTTCTATCTCATCTGACTGGTTTGCACTCTCTTCTTCCATTTCTGTTTTCTCAATGTCTAACCCTGATCTGATTATTACTGCCACTTGAACAATTGATCTGACTTTCTCATCTACTTTTCTGTTCAAATCATGTACTGCAATGCGTTCATTTATGTATGCTGGTACAAGCCTAATGTATGGCTGAACCTTATCTTTCAGAATTCCAGCCACCTCTTGCCAAGTTTCAAACTATCTAAAAAGTGAACAAAATGCAGACATAGAAACATTTTCTTCAAATAGTATCAACTATTTCTGAACCCAAAATTGCAACTCCCTAGTTAGTACAGAAACCAGATATCTTAAAATAGTGATTAGTAATAATTCTTGTGTTAGAAAATGTTGCTTTTTCATGTGCCTAAGGGTTAACAGCAAAACATCTAGTTCTTCATGTTTGGCTGATGAATTGACAAGCAGCCCTGTATTAGTCAAACATTCACCCTCTGCAGATACCACAGCTGCTGCATTTCATCTTTTCCTATTCCTGACTATAGTAACATAGTAAATGACAACAGATAAAAACCTGTATGATCCATCCAGTCTGCCCAACAATATAAACTCATTTTACATGGTATGTAATACTTTATATGTACACCCGAGTTTGATTTGTCCTTGCCTTTCTCAGGGCACAGACTGTAAAAGTCTGCCCAGCACTGTTCTTGTATTAAAAGTTCTGAAGCTAATGTCAAAGCCCCTTAAAATGTACACTCCAGCCCATCCATATCTATCTAGTTATGATCAGCGCGTAGGCCGTAGAAGTCTGCCCAGCACTGGTTTTGCTTCCCAATTACCGGCATCACCCAATCTCCACTAAGATTCCATATATCCATTCCTTCTAAACAGGATTCCTTTGTGTTTATCCCACGCATGTTTGAATTCCATTACCATTGTCATCTCCACCACCTCCTACAGGAGGGCATTCCATGTATCTACCACCCTTTCCGTGAAAAAATACTTCCTGACATTGCTCCTGAGTCTGCCCCCCTTCAATTTCAATTCATGTCCTCTTGTTCTACCACCTTTCCATCTTCAGAAAAGGTTTGTTTGTGGATTAATACCTTTCAAATATTTGAACATCTGTATCATGTCACCCATGTTTCTCCTTTCCTCCAAGGTATACATGTTCAGGTCGGCAAGTCTCTCCTTGTACGGTTTGCAACGCCAATCACATACCATTTTTGTAGCTTTTCTTTGCACCACTTCCAGTCTTTTTACATCTTTAGCAAGCTATGGCCTCCAAAACTCAACACAATACTCCAAGTGGGGCCTCACCAATGACTTGTAGAGAGGTATCAACACCTCCTTTCCTCTGCTGGTTATACCCCTCTCTATGCAGCCTAGCATCCTTCTGGCCACGGCAGTCACCTTGTCACATTGTTTATTCACCTTCATATCCTCTGACACCAAGGTCTCTCTCCTGAATCGAGCTTACTAATCTCTCCCCTCCTATTTGGTATCTCTCTTTTGGGTTTCTGTATCCCAAACACCATCATGGGTATGAAGATGTGTAGGAGACAATTCACTCACCTTCTTATTAGCCATCTCCATAGACAATTTTGGCAAGATGAAAGGTGATGTAATCTTACCTTTTGAAGCATCACACATGTGGTTTTCACATTCTTCAATCACTACAGATTATAGCAAATCTAGAATATGGTCCACTTGCACCCCTGGATCTAATTGTACCCCTCTGTTTGAACAGTATGAAGTCCATTTTATTAAATGGTCACTTGTTACAGTTGCGGAATTAAACACTCCAGCCAGCAAACTCTGCAAGAGAGAATGTGGAGACTGTATTCCCATTGAAGCCATTCCAGTTATGGAATGTGTATGATTTAATGACCTTATTGTTGCTTCACAAATTTTCTGACATTCTGACAATCTTATGGATACTAGAGCCAACATCTTAGTTTCAACAGAATGTGCTAGCCATAATGTGTAAGAGAAAGCATTCTCTGTGCACCATGACCTCAAAATAAATGACTGTGCAGGATCTGTGCTTCTCAATACAGGAGCATGCAATACTGCTTCTCTGAGAGTGTCAAAAGCTGCCTGGCACTCCTTTGTCCAAAGACTCTGTTTTCTTTTATTCATTTATCAGTTCAGAACTCAAGTCCAAAATCGAGGGAGTTTCTGATACTTCATTTTGCTAATCTTTACAGGGTTGTGTACAGGAAGTTTTTCTCAAAATCATTTGCATATCAGGCAGCAGGTCAGTGGATTGTGCTACCTGGAGTAATTAGGTATCAGTCGAGTTATGTTAAATTCCAGAAGTTACTGAAGGCATTTCTGTTCAGGAAGTACTTGATTTACTGCTGGGGCTTTGTTTTGAAATTTTATTTTTTATTGTAATTTTCTGGGAATGCCTAGTTTCTTGCATTGTAAGCCACACTGAACTTTAAAGGTATGTGTGGGGTATAAAATGTAATGTACTGTAATTTCCCACTTGTGTTTGCTACAGTGGGTGCTATATCCTTCAAAACCTTATTTACCTTTCTAAAATCAACCATTAGGCAGTAATCTACTTTGTTGCTTTTAATTACCAGATACTGTGGTGAATTGTAAGGACTTGATGCTTCCTTCATTACCCTTGCTTCCAATAACCTTTTGATTGCAAGAGCTAGACCTTTTGCAGCTTCTGGTGCATCATGATATTGTGCTGTGAAATTGACTTGGTGCCAGGTTTCGCTGGTTTGTCTTTAGGTTCCTGAAAAGTAATTTTCCCTGCATCATAAGGGGAAGTTGCCCATACTGCCAAATTCTGCAGCCTTTCATGTGTTTCATGAGGCAAATGTGCCCATAGCGCTCGACTCACCTTTATTTCTGCTTTTGTTAGCCTGGGTGTGCACAGTGCTGCAAATGATGTGCCCATAAATATGAATGAGCAAGATCTAGTTGCCACCTTTGTTTTCTGAAAGTATTTGCCTCTAATATAACTAATGGAATGCAATTTGGTACATACGCTGGTGTAATTTTGATAATCTCACCTGTTTTCCGACTTGAGTAGATCCCTCAAATTCTTCCAAAACTACACCTCTCCCTACAATTGCGCCTTTTGGAATACAGTCAATCACTGTAACTGCAGCTCCCATACCAATCAAAGCTTCTATCATTTCTAACCCTACACAGAGACATACCCTTGGTCTACCACCAGGATCAAATTTGATTGGGAACCTCGTCTATTCTCTTTTGTTTATCTCCATTGCCTATATCCTATTCTGAACAGTTACTTGTTTTCAAGAACTCTCCGCAGCCTGTTTCCCCAGCACAACAGTCAGTAGAAGAAACCTTTACAGTACTGATAGATTGTTCCTTTTCACTCATAGACCTCTGTCTCAAAATTTGCAAAGCTCCCTTCATCAGTTCCTGAGTAGAGTTCCTGTCCCAAAACCTCATATCCTCACCTCCTGCTTTTAAAGTTTGCCAGGTGTCATTCTTTATCTCTCTGTTTAGTGATATCTCTTTGTTTCTGTGTGTGTACCTCTTAAACTGCTTTGTACAAGGTCACCTGTACTCTTAGAGAATTGTGTACTGTAGCAATGATTCCTTTTCACTTCAATGCAGGCACAAAAACTTCTCTATATTGTGTCACATTTCTTAACTTCTCTAGGAATTGAGTGTATCCTTCCGGTTCACCTACCTCCCAATAAAGTAGTGAATTGGGAATGTCAGGATTCTGCCCTCTAGCAATGTCTCTCTACTCAGAATTAATTCCATGTAGCTCTTAAAGTGTTTAGCCAGTGCAGGCTATGGACTCAACTCTAAATCTCTTCTTTTTTGGATGTTGGAGAGAGATCTCCAGCTAACAGATGCCAGATCACAGCCACTTTAATGCATCTCTCTGGATTGCTTGTGCCCTGTTTGCAAAGCAAAGTTTGAAATCTACATTTATGTAATCCTAACTCCTCACCAAAATAGAAAACAAAATGCAGAGGAAACTCCACTCCCTCCCATATTTTGTAACATCTACTGCTCTTTGCACTTAATTGAAGCAGTTTTATGGTTTCACTTTTGGTCAGATCCTCAGAGTAAATCATACCTGCCAAAGATGCTAAGAAGAGGCCAGTGACCTCAAATTACATCCACTCAGGGAGAGGACTGATGAAGGCACATGCCTCCATGATCTTTAAGGGAATTATGACCTGTTGTTCCCCTCCAGGACCTGCAGTCGAGACCTGGTTAATAGCTGCAATGACCTCCGCCTCATCAGAGTCATGTGCTACCTGGAGTAATTAGGTATCCTTCTAGAGATAGTTGCTCTGACTAAACTTCCTGTTCAGACTCACCTGAAAATCTGCTTTTCTTACCACGAGTGCAATCTCTCTAGTCCCATTCATGGACTAGAGACATTACTAATGGGATTTTACTTGCTTCTTCTTGGTAATGTACAGCTTCACATTCAAACTCTTTATTTACCTTGGACAGCTCCTATATCTTGGTATCATTTTCCAACTTCTGTTGATTCAGACAAGAATTCATGCATGTAAGCAGTTCCAGCTTTCCAGTTTGTTGTTGTACACTATATGTTAATGTCTCTTTACACTGCTGCAAGTCACTAAGCTGTTCATTTACAGAGTGAAATGCAATCAGAACCAGCCTAAATGCTGTTCTCGGATTTTTCTTCTGCCACATGATGGCTAAGTATTTACCATGCTGTGTCTCTAAATCTTCCATTGTGCTACAATCAGATAGAATAGCATCTGTAACAGGATTACACCGTAAGTCATCTTTTGCAAAGCACTAGTCATAGTGTTGAGAGATACGCGTGGTGCTCATTTTCAAAGCACATAGGCTTATAAAGTTATATAGTAATCTATGTAACTTTATAAGTCTATGTGCTTTGAAAATAAGCCTCAAAGTGTCATTATCAATACTTTTGTGAGGTTTTGATCTGAAGCATTTAAACCAATACATTTTACTTATGAGCACTGTGAGTCAAGCCTTGTTCCTGTTCAGCTTACCGTTGCCTCTTTGCTGATAGTTTAGTCTAGGGAAAAAATCAATACCTCTGTAAACACAGCACTTAAGGAAGTTAGAAACAGTAGAAAACCCGTACAAATTAACACGTTCATGATTGTAGCCATTCTCTGCTACCAAAAAGATGTTACATGAATTGTAATTTATGCTATTGCATATATACTTGCTCTACCTCCTTAGACTATGCTTTAACCCAGTCAGGCAATGGTAACTGAAAGAAAACTCACTCTAAAATGAATTAAAATCTTTATTCAGGCACCAAATTAAAAAGAATCACAATGCAAGAATTAATGGTACAGAATTGAGTGATATGAAGAGAAACAAATTTTAAGCAGTTCAAATATATCTCTAACTCACAACATTCTTGGTTTAAGCTTAAATTGTATTTCTAGCACTAAGAGGTGCATATGAAAAACACAAAATGTTCGCCAGACATATTTGCTTTTGGTAAAATTAAAAAGTCAACAATGTATATTTACTTACCAAAGGCTTCTGTCTCTGATAAGGCAGCAGGAAGATCTGGATCAATCAAACACAGTACAGCTAGGTTCACTGGTTGCTGTGCTTATAGGGGATGCTAAAACAACTTCCCCTATTTGCCTCCTATTTTGCCTTAGGTTCATGTCTATTTATAAGGAATTCACGTAATGGACTCAAATAAAAAATGCTTAATTGAGGCAAGATGGCGGCCGAGTAAGTCGCAAGTGAAGCAGCTCCAGTTCTGTATTTTGAATTACCTCGTAATCGAGTTCCTGATGCCTAAAAGAAGAGGTAGACAACGCACCTGCCCGGCGGTGCAGTCTATACCCTCTGCTGGAACTTTGGACCGCTTCATGGTGCCGAGCATTGGAGCTGACTCTGTGGGTGCTGTGGGTGCTTGAGCACCCCCAATATTGAGAAGATTCCTTGTATGTGTCCAGGGAGGGGTTATTTCCATTGGGCTTAGCACCCCCAATAATTTTGAAAAGTTGGCTCCTATGGTGCCGAGTGTGATTTCGGGAGCATTGTTTTCGCTGCCGCTGAATATGGAGGGAGGTCTCCCATTTCCGCGGCTTGAAGCTGAAACATCATGGAGCCCTGAGGAGCGTAATCCTCCCCCAATGCCGGCGGAAATCCCGGAAGCAACTCAGGAGACTCGGGACGCTCGATCGTCAATGGGGCCTCCTGGCACAGGCGCTGCTACAGGATTACAGACGCCGATGGTCCCCGCGATTGTATCGGCGGGAGAACAGGGGGAGAGTGCCTTTGGAGAAAATCTGGCGATAGGAGGGAGTCAACTACCGAAGAATCCAGCTGAATTTGGCTTACCAAGTAAGTCTTTATTACCCCAAAAACCGAAGGAGATAACTTTAGAATCAATTTGGGAAGCTCTAGTTTGTCTAGAAGCTTCTTTTGGCTTGAAATTCACATTTGTTAATCAGCAGATTGAATCCTTGTCTGGAAAATTACCTTCTTTAGACCAAAAGATGGAAACTTTGAGTAAAGACAATGAAAATAACTCTAAAGCGATACAAAGCTGCCAACAGCTACAAATTAATTTGATCAAGGAAAATTTGTATTTACAAAATAAGGTTGAAATGCTTGAAAATTATCAACGTTCAAATACGCTTAGACTGTTGAATTTTCCAAAGCAGCCGTTAATACCACCTCTCATTACCTTTAAAAAGTATCTTACAGAAATATTGAAAGTACCTGAACAGTCATATCCTCCTATTTCAAAGATATTTTACATAACACCTTTCTTGAAGAGAGACTCTGAACAAGGAGAAAGAGTAATACCCCCAGTAGAGACTGGAGATATAAATCTGACACAAATAATAGAGGATGATACGGCAGGCCTTACAGCAGCAACACTCAAAGTTACATTTATTCTGCAGCCCGACAGAGATTGGATACTAAAGCAATATTTCCTACATAGAGAACAGGATTTCCTAGGTTATAAAATAAGAATGTATCCAGATGTTTCGAAGGCAACACAGAAAAAAAAGACAAGAATTTCTTAAACTTCGCCCAAAAGCATTGCAATTGGGCGCGTTGTTTTGGCTAAATTTTCCATGCAAATGTGTTATAAAATTAAATTCTGTTAAATATATATTTTTTGATTCTAAACAGCTGACCTCCTATTTTGGAATCCAAGTTAGCTGGCTCATCCGTTTCGCTACCAAGACCTGTGATAACTTCTACGCCGTAAAAATTTAACACTTGGATCGTCTGCTTTGCCACCTTTTTCCTTAGCAAATATTAAGATAATTTCCTGTGTTATAGTTTTGTATTGCCTCCATATTGTGGACTGAAGATGAGCAATAGATCATGATGTGATTGAATTTAGATTGTTCTTTGTATTTCCTGTATATTGTTATGACTAATAGTCATCTTTACTGATCTCAAGATTGTACTTGATTTAAACTGTAAAAGTGATAAATAAATAAAATAAAATAAAAAAAATTAAAAAAAAATGCTTAATCATGGTCCACATGTCCTAGAGTATGTGAATAATGTATCAGGGGTCTGGTAACACTTAGAGGGGCATAATCGAAAGGGATGCCCAAGTTTTTCCCATGAAGGGGCGGGGAAACCCGTATTATCGAAACAAGATGGACATCCATCTTTCATTTCGATAATACAGTCAAGGAAGCCCAAATCTGGAAATTTAGGTCAACCTTAGAGATGGAAACTGAGGACGCCCATCTCAGAAACGACCAAATCCAAGCCCTTTGGTCATGGGAGGAGCCAGCATTCATAGTGCACTGGTCCCCCTCACATGCCAGGACACTAACCGGGCACCCTAGAGGGCACTGCAGTGGACTTTAGAAATTGCTCCCAGGTGCAAAGCTCCCTTACCGTGTGTGCTGAGCCCCCCAAACCCACTACCCCCAACTGTACAACACTACCATAGCCCTTATGGGTGAAGGGGGGCACCTAGATTTGGGTACAGTGGGTTTCTGGTGGGTTTTGGAGGGCTCACATTTACCACTACAAGTGTAACAGGTAGGGGGGATGGGCCTGGGTCCACCTGTCTGAAGTGCACTGCACCAACTAAAACTGCTCCAGGGACCTGCATACTGCTGCGATGGACCTGAGTATGACATTTGAGGTTGGCATAGAGGCTGGCAAAAATATTTTTAAAGAATTTTTTTGAGGATGGGAGGGGGTTAGTGACCACTGGGAGAGTAAGGGGAGGTCATCTCCGAATCCCTCTGGTGGTCATCTGGTCAGTTCAGGCACCTTTTCGTGGCTTGGTTGTAACAAAAAAGGACCAAGTATCGTCCAAGTGCTCGTGAGGGATGCCCTTCTTTTTTTGATTATGGGTCGAGGACGGCCATGTATTAGGCATGCCCAAGTCCTGTCTTCGCTACACCTCTGACACACCCAGTCATCCCCACGACGGAAAGCAGTTGGGGACGTCCAAAATCGGCTTTCAATTATGCCGATTTTGATGACCCTGGGAGAAGGACGCCATTTTCCTATTTGTGTCGAAAGATGGGCGTCCTTCTCTTTCAAAAATAAGCCTGATAGACACCGTGGCATTCCATCATTGCTAATATTCCTATCACACAGCCCTAGAGAACCAGCTAGGTTTGCATCATATCCAGGTGGGGATGTCTCAGCCATTTTGTTTAAAGGGGAGCAGCGCATGATTTTTGAGTGGAAATGGTGGCAACGTTGGGTCTCAATAAGGAGATAGAATGGGCAGCTGTGAAATTGGGGGCTGGAACCCTTTAAGAGAGAGATGTCTCCAGATGGTTCAGCTTCTGGGTGAGAGCTTCCATTGCAGAGATGCTCTTCCAGATGAATTCTCACACTAAAGTGATCACGAATGAAGTTGTATTGATGGCAGTAAGTGTTAAAATCAGAATTGAAATGTATTTTGTGAACATGTTGACAAGGTGTAAGACTAGGTATTGGTGTTTGTTGTAGGTTAGTCCCTGATGATGCACATTTTGCGAAACACGCAGGACCCAGATGCAAAACATTCAAAGTGCCAGCTGAAACCGAGCAGGAGAGATTTTGCCACTTGCAAAGGCATTGGCAGTTGCAAAGCTTTAAAACTTTTTTCCTCTTTGAAGCGGAATATTTGTCAGAGGTGGAGCACAGCTTCCCAGGCAGCAGAATAACAACAACAGCACGCTGTGAAAAAGCGGTAATTAAGGTCATTTCAACTCAGAATTTAAAGTGATACTGTTAGACTGAGGTGCCAGTACTCTGAAAGGATTGAAGTTTAACTGGACAGTCAGCTGAAAAATAGGACATAATAGTTGGAGATTCGGAGAGGTTAAGGTTAATTTACAGGGGTATTGCACTACTTATGGCAAAGTTGTACTCAGCTCAGGGATCTGCTGGGCTTATTTTGTTTATTTATTTGTTGCATTTTTATCCCACATTTTCCCACCTATTTGCAGGCTCAATGTGGCTTACATAGTACTGTGATGGCGATTGCCAATTCCAGTATGACAAATACAGAGTGATATTGTGGTAAGGTTTATGTGTGACAGGTGCATTGGGGAATCAAGGAGGAAGAGTTAAGTTGTGTCCAGTTTGAGTATTAGTTTCGTTGTATTGCAGGGTCCAGGCATTTAAGTTGGATCATTAGGGTATTTGTTCAAAAAGGCATACCCTAATGATCCAACTTAAACGCCTGGACCCTGCAATACAACGAAACTAATACTCGAAATGGACACAACTTAACTCTTCCTCCTTGATTCCCCAATGTACCTGTCACACATAAACCTTACCACAATATCACTCTGTATTTGTCATACTGGAATTGGCGATCGCCATCACAGTACTATTTAAGCCACATTGAGCCTGCAAATAGGTGGGAAAATGTGGGATACAAATGCAACAAACAAACAAATAAATTACAACTTTGCCATAAGTAGTGCAATACCCCTGTAAATTAACCTTAACCTCCCCGAATCTCCAACTATTATGTCCTATTTTTCAGCTGACTGTCCAGTTAAGTGTGTGTTGAGTGTGTGTACATCTTTTATTTTTTTTCATGCTCGTTCGCGTTTCCTAGAGTGCGTTTTTAGTTTTTTCAGTTCTTCGTTGTACCAAGATATCGAGTTTTGCCTGCGTGAGGTTCTTGTTTGTAATGGTGCTATTTCGTCTAATATGGTTCTGCATCTTTTATCCCAGTCTTGGAGATAGTATATCGAGTCAGTTTGTGCTGTCCATTTGTTATTGTAGATCTTTTGCCAAAATGTTTCCGAGTCTATTTGGCCTCTTGTGGTGTAGGTTGTGTGTTCTTGCATTCGGTGTGAACCCTTTTTTTGCCATTGTAAGGATAGGTTTAGTTTGTAATGGCCTGACCATGGTGTGTCTGTCCAGTTAGTATCTGATATTATTAGGTTCTGGTCTGTGGACAGTTTGTGTGTGATAAGGTCGAGTGTGTGTCCTTTAACATGGGTTGCTTGTGTAAACCCCTCCCCCACTCCTGGGTCAAGATTATATACACAGTGTGTTCTGGTTCAGTTTTCAAATGTAGTCATGTCCGGGTGGCACGAACACACCACCCAGAAGCGGAGAGGGGATACAAATAAAACTATGAAGATGGACTAGATTAAAAGTTTTTTTATTTAACACAATTTTTAAACCCAACAATTGGAAAAATTATCACAGGCTCACTGAATGATGTTACCCTTAATCAGTTAAAATACTGTGTTTCCATCTCCCTTCAACCAATAACCCTTAACTTTTTCCAATTTAACAAATGTAATCTTTAACAACAGTTTCTTTAATTTTGCACCGGATCCCTTTATCAGATAAAGTGTGCAACTAACAGCAGTTCCACATCTTCATTCTGCTACTGCAATAAGTTAATTTGTTTAACACCAGTAGACAAAAAGTCCCCTTACTTCACATCTGACAATGTTTTGTTTTACTTTCAGCTAACCACCCTCCTCCTCAGTACATTAACAGCTCAGATAAGTATATTTTCAATCCCTCATATAAACATGCATGTTCCCACAAAAATACTGCCTACAGCATGCCCTCCTTCAAGAATTGATTCTTTGTGTTCTTCTCTTTTTGCAGGATCTTCTTCGGACGAACGCAAGGTAAGTATGAAATTTATATTTCCGTAGTAGTCTTTATTACCCTTCCTTTTAACTATAGAACAGTATGAAAGGATACTTCTGAAGGCTTTGCTATGTTAGTTTTTTCCCCCTTTTCTTTCTTCCTTCTTCAAACGATGGGTACCATGAGTAGATGCGATGACGCGATGACCTCTGGCTAGGGAGCAGGAACCAGGAACCTAGATACCTACTACACTATGCTTTAATAAATTAATAAACCCTAAATTCTATCTAAAATCTCAGATCAAATATGCCTGCTGCAACACTTCCTAACTCCAAAAAAACCATATAATTTGAATCCCTATGCTTTCCCTCCCATTTTTAACAATACAGAGAAACAGTGTGCGCAAATGTCCCCATACTCCAATTTACAGTGAGTATGAAATACTTTAAAAGTCCCTCAGTGTATTTAAAAAATACTTATATATTGATTATAAATATATTTGAATCTGACACTGTGGACATGTGCACCACTTCAATAGGCACCTCAGAAGATAGTTTTTTTTTTCTCTTCACTGCCTTTCAGGAAGCATGTCTACTTTCAATAAATAGAATGTGCCTCACAGTCACAATTTTTGGACTAATTATTCCCCAGCTGCACATACAGACAGCTTAATATACCATTCCAGGCTAAAGTAATAAACTAATTTACCAAATGACAAGCAGTGCTCAGACCACACTCTTAAAGCCTTCTAAACCGCGTCAGGCTAATTAGGGACAATTAACTTTACCCAATCACACTGTTCTCACTCATACCTTCCCTTATAACACTCTAAATTCGCTTTTACAACGAATTTACTACCACCGCTGATCACAGACTCAAAATGCAGGTCTGCTCAGCACTAATCTTACCTCCCAACTGACCAGCAAGCCGTTGCCAAGGCAACCAGGTCTCAGCTTGCTCAGCTGCTGTCCCAAAATGGTGTCACTTTAGAACCCGTATCTTTTTCTCTGGAGGAGCCCAATCAAGATTATTTTAACCCCTTGGGTTACACTTGCATATGTGGCCATTTAAGGTCCCATAGTTGGAGGAATTCCTTGCATTCTCGTGCATTGGTAGAGTTTGGGTCTTCTAGGTGAAGGTTGATGTCACCTAGTACTAGTATATTGGAGTTTGTTACGCAGGTGTTTGATATAAAGTCCGTGAGGAGTGATTGACCTTCGTTCCAGTTACCTGGTGCTCTGTAGAACAAGACACAGCTTAGGTGGTCAAGCAAGGTTGTGTGGTAGATTCTGATGGAGGTGATTTCATGTTGGGGTGTAATGGACACGGCGATGGTTATGGTGGTGAAGTGGGATTGATGGATTAGTGCTATGCTTCCTCTTCTCTTTTCTTGTCTGGTCCAGTGAATGATTTTGTATCCTGGGGGGCATAGGTCTTGAATTTTGTTTTTTTTTTTGGGGGGGGGGGTCCTTTTGATCATGGATCCATGTTTCGTTGATGAAAAGTAGATCAAAGTTTTCTGACATGATCCAGTCTGTTATTATTGCTGCTTTATTTACTACGGATCTGGCATTAATGTAACCCACTTGAATTATTTGGTAGGGGTCAGCTCTGTTCGGTGTTATGGCGATTTTTGTTAGTTGTCTTTTCTTTGGTAGTATGGGTTTGTTCTGACCTTCCTTTCCCTTGTGTTGTTATTGTCCGCATGTTGGTGTCCTTTCTTTGTTCTGGTTGTTGTCAGTCTGGAGGGGTGTGGTTTATTTGGTCAGTCTTTTATGGGTGTGTAGTGTGGGTATGATGTTGATTTCTGCGGGTGTGGTGGTTAGTGTATGGTGGATCAGGGATAAGGAGTAAATTGTTAAGAGCAATTTGACGGTGTTCATTGTGGTGTCTGTTCACTTTGGGCTGCTGGTAGGCCGCGTTTGACAGTTGTGTGGTAGGGCTTTGTTCTTTGGGATGGAATCTTAAATTCTGGTCATGTGTTTTGTGTATTTTCGGCTTGTCTAAGGTCTATTGAGGTCAGTAGTGGTTGTGAGTCCTTTGTAATATAGAGATCAGTAGTGGCTCTGAGTCATTTGTGATATTGGTGAGCGGGGGAGTTGGGTTTATTGGTTAGATATAGGTGATTTACTCACAGTTAGTTGTTTAGATATATTACCCGTAGTTCGGAGAGTTGTGTTGGAGGTTGGAATCTGAGGGAGACATCCTAAGGATCCTTAGTTGCCTAAGCAACTTTGTCCGCAGTTTTAAGTCCACGTAAGTCCTGTGGTCTGCAGTGTTGCCCTTGTCACAGGGGTTCTGCAGCCCTGGGTGTTGTTTGTGTCATAACTGGGGAAAAGCAGGTAAGGTCAGATGTTCAGACTTGTTGCTCCCGACGCAGAGACTCCTTACTTCTTAGGGCTGTATCAGTGGTTGGAGGTGGAGCTTTATCAGGGTTAGAGGTAGAAGTCTGAGGGGAGTGTAGCTTTTCGCAGTGGTTTCACGAGGGGGACCTTGGGTGCTGTAACTCCTTGGTCGTGGTTGCCACATTGGTGACCGGAGGACAAACTCACCAGGGAGGCGACTGTACCTGCCCGCCTGTGCTGCTGTGCTTCAGTCACATAGGGACTATCATTTGGGCACCTCTGCTTCCTATCACTCGTTCCCCTCGGCGCATCCACCACCTCGGGGTTAGGCTGGACGCACGACCACGTGTGATCATGGCCAAGCTGTCTTGTGGGTTTCTCGGACCGGGGTGAGGCTCAGTTGCTTTGTCTCTCCCAGGCTAGACGAGCGAGCAGAGGCCGAGGCTGAAGGCATACCATCTCCGCTCTGGTCGCAGCCCATTGCTTGCCCGCTGTACACCTCTTCGGCTCTGGGTGGCTGGGCAGACGAGCTGCGGCTGAGGTGGAAGTGCAGACCACCTCTGCCCTAGTCGCCGGCTGCTGCTCGCCTCTGCGTTTCCAGGTGGGCGGCCGATTCAGAAGGGCTGGCCGCCTTTGCTCTGTTGCTGCCCGGTGTTCATCAGCTACTCGCCGCTACGGCTCTGGTGGATGGAGCAGGGGTGGGATGGTGGGCTAGGGCAGGCGTGCGGGGCAGGCTAGGGGCGCGACCATCTACTGACCCTCGGCTCTCTTGCTAGCACCCCGTGGGGAAAGGTTCACTTGCATCTCCCTGCTTTGGGGGTGGTAGCGGATCTCACTGACGGTTGGTTCGGCTGGTTCGGGCCCCCCTGTGTTGCACCCACTACGTACAGCCTCCACTCGGGCACAGAGCTCAGCAAGGTCTGTCCTGTTCCATCGCCATCTTGAAATAAATTTTAAATTTATATGCATGTCTTTTGTAAGATTTTCTATTAAAGCTAATTAAAGTATTTTTGTGAATAATTTATAGCTGATGCACAATGATTTAAGAGAAAACATTGTAGAGATTAATCATTGCTAAGAGATACAGATCCTATATTTAGAAGTACTTAACTGAATAAGAGATAGCCAGCTATATAGACCTGGATATTCAATGCTGGTGCCAGTTTAACATCAGGTATTGTTCCTGATGGTTGGAAAGAAGCTACTATTCATCCTTTATTAAAGAAATCAAATCTGGATCCCTCAGAGACAGCCAAGTTTTGTCCAGTTGCTAATATTTAATTTCTTGGAAAGGTGACAGAAAAAGCAATCCTTGGCCAGGTACTTGAGTTCTGAGAATCCACTAATGTTTTCCATCCTACACAATGTGGATTCAGAAAAGGTTGTTGGACTGAGATGTTACTTATCTTACTCTTCAATGATATCACTTACTCAGATGCTGGTAAGGATGTGCTTCTAGTACAATTAGATGTTACATCCATATTTGACATAGTGGATCATTCCAAGTTTCTCTCTCGTCTTGAGTGAGACAGAAATTTAGGGGACTGCTGTAAATTGGTTTAGATTTTATTTTTACAATCATACATTTCAAGTTGCTTATGATGACATTTTTTCTACTTCATTACCTTTGCTGGCTGCAGTTACACAAGGCTCTGTTCTAGCACTGTCACTTTTTAATGTTTTTATTGCTCCTTTGGCTACTCTGATGCAAGATCTGGGTTTTGGTTTTATACATATGCAGATGATATTCAGATTGTAATAACTCATGAATCATGGGATATATCTTTTGGTGACTCAACTCCTTCTAAACTGATTTAAGTTATTTCTTGGATTACTGATCATAATTGTAGAGTTAATCTCACAAAAATCAAAGCTATTTGGATCTCTGAATCAAATTCTCCTTTACAGTACCATCTTTGCCAAAGATAAAATAAATTTAGCATTACTGTTCATTCATTGGGTGTGATTATTGATGATGCTTTGTCATGTGTTCCATATATCTCATTCTTAACTCAGAAGAGTTTTCATGCATTATACATGGTTCATGACCAAAGACTAGTGAGTGCAGGCCGTCAGTGACTCTCATATCATGTCCTGAAGGGGGGCAGACTCAAGAAAAGTGTGAGGAAGTATTTTTTTCACGGAGAGAGTGGTAGATACTTGGAATGCCCTCCCGCGGGAGGTCGTGGAGATGAAAACGGTAGCAAGCATGCGTGGGATAAACATAAAGGAATCCTGTGCAGAAGGAATGGATCCTCAGAAGCTTAGCCGAGATTGGGAGGCGGGGCTGGTGTTTGGGTGGTGGGGCTAGTTCTGGGCAAGACTTCTACAGTTTGTGTCCTGAAAATGGCAGATACAAATCAAGGTAAGGTATACTCAAGAAGTAGCACATATGAGTTTATCTTGTTGGGCAGACTAGATGGACCATGCAGGTCTTTTTCTGCTGTCATCTACTATGTTATGTTACTATGTTATGTTACTATGTTATGTTAGTGCAGAGCCAAAACAATCTCTTGAACAATCGTTAGTTGATAAGAGTTAGCATAAATACACTCAAAGAGGTTTTCGCTAGAGTGCCTGCATCAGGAGTCCACAGTACATAGTTCCAAAAGTGCACATGTCAAATGCACAAAGTTGTGTATGAGTCACAAGCGTAGCAGCAAACTTATAGGGAAGTTTAAAAAGCACTTTCTGTTCGATGCCTACAGCTTCTTCAGAACACGGTACAAAAATCATTATATAAAGCTAGTCATTACAATCACATAACCCCATTATTGATTGAGCAGCACTGGCTTTCTGTAGCTAGAAGGATACAATTTGAGATTTTACTCTTGGCACATAAATCATTTTATACTCGATATCCTGCATATCTATTTAATCATCTTATACGTTACCAACCATTAAGAACATTGTGTTCTAGGGATTCCAAGATGGCCGCACGCCTATGCGACTAGCTGCAGCACTGCCTTACCTTGCAATGCCAAAGAGACATGGAAGGGCTGCTGCCCGAGCCCCCCAGATCCCTTCCAAGATGTCTGGACCGATGAATCGGTTTGTGCAGCTGCAGAGGGTTGGTGAAGAGACCGGGACTGCCTCGAAACAAAGCGCTGGCGAGTTGGAGGAGTTATCAGCATCTTTCGGGCTAGAAACAACATTGAGTCCCGATGAGAGAGCTCCGCCTCTGCAACCAATGGCAATGAGTTCCCTGCTCCTGGGAGCGACGGCATCTTCCCAGATTGGCGATTTGACGTCAATTTCGCTGGGGACCCAGATTCAACATTTTGAAGCAGGAGAAAAGAGGTTAACACCTCTAGAAGAAACTTGTTTGCCTATAGTGATAACAGAAGATTTGGAAGCGATTGGAGAGAAGAAAGCTGAACGAGAGATCATAGTTCCTCCTGGACTTACTACCAAACCGAAGGCGGTAACATTAGATTCATTGTGGGACCTTATGTCCCAGTTGGGACAAATGTTTCTTTCTCAAACAATGAGATTGAACAAAAGATTGAAAAACAAAAAATGGAGGTTGATAAAATGACTCCTAGACTAGATACAGTGGAACAAGGAGTAAAGAAGTTAGAAAATATACAATTTTCAATTGTGAAAGATGTTTCTAACTTAAGATTGAAATCTGAAAACTTTGAGAACTATGTTAGGAGTCAAAATCTACGTTTTATTAATTTTCCCTATATTCCTATGATAAAACCTGGAGATATGCTAAAAAGATACTTGCTTGAAATTTTATGTATACCTGAGGTAAATTTACCACCCTTCTCGAAGGTTTTCTATTTGCCCCAAAAATTAACAGAACAACATCAACAACAACAGGAAGTGAAGAGTTTGAATATTTCCACTCTCTTAGAGAGATCAGATACTCAACAGGCCACGGCGGCGACATTGGTTGCAACCGTGGCCTTAGCTCCTGACAAACAATGGCTATTCCAGATGTTTTTTTAAATACAGGGAGAAACCATTTCTTGGCCTGCGTATTTTCTTATTTCCAGTTTTCTCAAGAGAGACGCAAAGGAAAAGGAAACAATTTCTCACAATGAAACCGGCAGTAATTCAAGCAGGGGGTACTTTTTTTTTTAGGTACTACTAAATATACCTTTATGGATCCATCTGAGCTTTCAACATTAATCGCCTCCAAGACAACAACTGGATCTTTATAAATAATGTAACACCATACCCATCGCAAAGCTATTTCCTTATTTTTTCCTGTTTTGATTCCTCCAGTTTGATTTTGGAATCCTTAAATTGAGGCCTTGAGTGAAATTTGTTATATTTGTAGATTTTATGCTTGATAATAAATATTGTAAACAATAAAAAAAAGAACATTGTGTTCTTCAGATACCAATCTTCTTCTTGTTCCTTCATTAGGACATTGGTACTTCATTGGTACAGCCTTTGGCTGTGTGGCTCCATTTCTTTGGAACCAGCTTCTGTTTTTTTACTAGATTGGATCCCTTGTATCTTAGATTTAAATCAGCTTTAAAAACGTGGCTATTTAAAAATACTTTTGTTATTTGATATGTTTTGGTTTTGCTTGTTGTGCTATGCTTCTCCCTATCCTTATGTGTCTGTTAAATTTTATCAACAGGTTAATTTTAGTTTTGTTTAGCTAGTGTGATCTGTTTTACTATAAGGATTATTGTAAGCCACATTGACATTCGTGTGATTTACCAAATGATAAAATAAATACATAAATATCTGGGCACAATGCCAATGGTGTCAAAACAAATGCTGATTGCTGCCAGCTGAATATTTACCCCTCAATGTTCGTGGTAAAACATAGCTCTGGAAAAGAATAGATAGCAGCTGCCATCATCAAGGCAACAAGACCTATTGTGTGATTTACAAAAATGCCCAGTGAACTGATGTGATGTCATCTCGATAAGCTTCAGGATTATGAGACAGAAACAATCTGTGATTTCTCTGGGGTTCTTTTACTAAGCTGTAGTAAAAAAAGGGCCTGTGCTAGCATCGCCACGTGTTGTTGACGCATGCTGAGGCCCCCTTTTACCACAGTGGGTAAAAGGTTGTCTATTTTTGGAAAAAAAGACATGGCTGTGTGGAAAGTGAACTACTTAATGCACAGCCGTTTCAGTGGGGAGCCCTTACCACCACCCATTGAGATGGTGGTGAGGGCTCACATGCTAACCCTTACTGCCAGTTAAGTTCAAGCACTTCAAAATAGGACATATTTTTGTAGTGCTGGAAATGGCACGAACTAGGGGTGGGAAATATCACTGGGGTCCTATGATAGCCCGGCAGTAGTTCTGGATTGGCACGCAGTAACCTCACGGTGTGCTTAATGCTGCTTTGTAAAAGGGCCCTTCTGTTTGCAAATGATTCCTTCACAGTTTCATCTGCCTAGGACAGGAGTACATGTATGTGGGTAAGAAATCTTTAGGATGGGACCAAAATATATTTTCTGCACACTTTTGGGCAGTATGTATATAGATGGTGTGGCATGCAAAATGGAGAATCTGTGATGACTACTTCCTTAACCTCTAATGTTCTTAATACTCTTTTCAGGCAATGCAAATATTATTCCCTGTTTATGCTGGTTGTCTGCTTTCCAGCTCATAATCGAAAGTGATCGCCGGCCATTTCCCGACACAAATTGGGAGATGGCCGGCGAGCTCAGAAAAGCGGCGAAATCGGTATAATCGAAAGCTGCTTTTTTTGACAGCATTGCCGCTTTCCCGTCACCTCGCCGGCGAAAGTTCAAAGGGGCGTGTCGGTGGCGAAGCGAAGGTGGGACATGGGCGGGTATGGGTGTGGCTACCAGCCAGCTTTCGCCGATAATGGGAAAAAAACCGGCATTAAGCAGTATTTCGCCGGGTTTACTTGGTCCTTTTATTTTCACGACCAAGCCTCAAAAAGGTGCCCCAACTCACCAGATGACCACTGGAGGGAACGGAGTGGAGGAGTGGCCTAGTGGTTAGGGTGGTGGACTTTGGTTCTGAGGAACTGAGTTCAATTCCCACTTCAGGCACAGGCAGCTCCTTGTGACTCTGGGCAAGTCACTTAACCCTCTATTGCCTCATGTAAGCCGCATTGAGCCTGCCATGAGTGGGAAAGCACGGGGTACAAATGTAACAAAAAAATGGGGGATGACCTCCCCATACTCCCCCAGTGGTCACCAACCCCCTCCCATAATATAAAAATAAAAACCTTTTATGCCAGCCTCAAATGCCGTACCCACCTCCATGACAGCACAATGTGTTCTATCTTCTGACGCCATTACCTTAGACGCTATTTGGGAGGCCCTTATAGGCCTAGAGACTTCCTTTTCTCAAAAACTTTTATCTTTAATTCAGCAATCACAAACTTCATTAGAACAATTACCAATATTAGAAAATAAAATTTCAATTATGGACAAAACAGTGGAGATATATAATCTCTTCAACAAGTCCATTTAAATTTTATAAAAGAGAACATGGTTCTTCAGAACAAAATTGAAATTTTGGAAAATCAGCAAAGGTCTAAAACATTAAGACTAACACATTTTCCTAAACAGGTGTCAATTGCCCCTCTTATAACCTTTAAAAAATATTTGTCTGAAATTTAGAAGATACCAGAACAAGCATTTCCCCCCGGTATCAAAAATGTATTATTTGTTACCTTATAAAAATAAGGAAACTGACCAGTTAGCTGAACGAACTGAAGTACCCTTTGAGATGTTGAACTTGAACTTAACAGAGATATTAGAAAATGACAACTTGGGTGTAACCACAGCAACACTTATAGTGACATTCTGCAACCAGATAGAGATTGGATCTTGAAACAATTTTTTCTTCATAGAGATCAGTCTTTTCTGAATTGTAAAGTCAGAATGTTTCCGGATGTCTTTAAAGCAACCCAAAAGAGGCGTCAAGAGTTTCTTAAATTTTGCCCAAGAGTAATACAATTGGGTGGACTTTTCTGGTTGAATTTCCCCTGTAAATGTGTGTTGAAACTAAACTCAGTTAAATATGTTTTTTTTGTTCCTAAACAATTGAGTGATTTCTTGGATTCTAAGTTTGCTGTGACTCCTTCAACACAACCAAGAGTAGTAATTACATCAACTCCGTAATCTAATAATTAAGTCATTCTGGAATCTCCTTTCTAGCCTCATACTTTTTTTTTTTTTTCTTTTTTTTTTTTAATTTTATTTTTTAACTTCTTCAGTACACAATACACTCATAAAAAGCAGAAAAAACATAGTCTAGGTCACTCTGCACACCAATACTGATACAAAATTCGACAGAACAAGGAAACATTATCATAAAAGTGAGATGTATTCCATACTGAATTTTCTTTTATAACCCTCCTTTTTTCCCCACTTTCACACACTAGCAAGCCATCATGCATACACATCCCATCACAACATTCGTACTCCACGCACCCATCTACCCATACCCTTCCCCCTATCCCCCTCCCCTCCTACTATCATGGAAGCCTTAGCCCATGATATTTAAACATGAAGCCCATATGTAAGCGTACTGTCTATTGGCCAGTCTGGGGGATCCCCTGTAGATCTGATTCTCATATTTGCCTACTTCCCTCATTTTTGCCTTCCAAGCTTCTGCAGGTATGGGCTCCGGTGACACCCAGAAATGCAAGACTGTTTTTCTAACCAGCAGCAGAGAGACATACACAAATCGACGCTGTGGATATCGCAATCCCTGGACCACCAATAATGACTGATCCCCTAACAGTAAAGTTGTATAGTCCCATTCCAATTCCCGCTGCAACACGGCAGCCAATAATTGAAAAGCCACATTCCACAGTGATAGAGCCGAGCATTCCAAGAAAGAGTGTACAAGGGTTCCCCCCTCAGTCCTGCACTTAAGGCATCTGTCATCTGTCCAGAGTCCTATGGCTGCCCCCTTTGCTCTAGAAATAAATGCTCTATGGAGGATCTTGTATTGTGTCTCCTGCAGGTCAGCAGCTCTAACCATCTTATACAGGTTAGTGAAAAGTTTCCCAAACTCCTTTTCCGTGTACCTAGATCCTACATCCTCATTCCAGCGCATTACCAGCTGTTCCATGTCCCCCCACTGCCCGTTCGTTGTTAGGATCTTATACCAAGTAGACAAACTGTTAGCCTTAGTGGGCATACGTAACAAAATCTTATCTAGGGGACCCCAAAGCCAACCGTCTCCATGTTGCGCCTTTATAGTAGACCAGTAGTGTCTAACCTGCAAGTACTGTAATAAGTTGTTATTTGATACGGCCCACTGTGCCTTAACTTGGTCGAAGGACAAGAAGACGCCCGATCCTTCCTCCAAAAGTTGTCCCAATATCCTGCAGCCCAAATCTGCCCATTTAGAAAAAATAGAAAATCCCATGCCCGCCGGGAATGCCGCATTACCTGTCATACTCAAATATGGTGAGGCATCCGAAGAGCACCGCTGCTGACCTCTCCACCACATCCAAGCTCTCCTTAAGGGTCGTAAGAAAGCCAACTTGTGTGACATACAAGAGTCACTACTCGATCCCACGTGCAGCAGATTAAGAAAAGTCCACGGGTGACTCCAGTCTCCTAGTCCCTCAATAGGCAAGAAACGATTGCTCCCTCCCATTCCCTCATAAATAAGGCGCATTAACGCCGCCATGTTGTACCGGCGTAAGTCCGGTAATCCCAGACCCCCTCTGTCTTTGCTGTGGCATAATTTGGAGACCCCTATTCGTGCCCCCTTCCCCCTCCATATAAAAGTCCTAATAAGGGATCGGAACTTGCGTTCTTCCCGTCTGAGAACCCAGATTGGTGCAGCCTGTATCGGGTATAAAATCTTGGGAAGCAACACCATCTTTACTAATGCTATTCGCCCCATCAGCGAAAGGGGCAAGTCCCTCCATCTGTCACACAAACTCTTGATCTTGTCCAGAGCATCTATCACATTTTTCCTATAAAATGTAGTTCTATTAGTGCTTAGATAGATGCCCAAATATCTCATTGCCCCTGCCACCGGTTGTATCGGAAGCCCCGCCATCCCCCTCGCCCCCTGAGTATCCGTCATGGGCAGCAACTCCGACTTATTATAGTTAACTCTGAGTCCTGAGATATCCCCAAAGCCCCCAACCACAGAGAGTGCCTTCTCCAAATCCCTTGGGGCATGGGCAACATATAATAGAATGTCGTCAGCAAAGAGGTTCACCCTCAGCTCCCTACCCCCTACCCGAATACCTCGGACCTCTTCACTACCACGGATCTTTGCAGCCAAAGGCTCTATAGCCAGCACAAAAAGAAGCGGCGAAAGGGGACACCCCTGCCTTGTACCCCGTTGAATTGTAAAATAATCAGTAAGCCTCCCATTTATCTGTAATCGTGCAAAGGGATTGGCATAAAGTGCCCGGATCCACTCAGAGCAGGCCCCACGAATCCCAAATTGCTCCAGCACCCTAAACAAGTATTCCCACGAGATACTGTCGAAGGCCTTTTCCATGTCCAGCCCTACTATAGCCGCCGGGCCTTCCTTCCTCTTACACTCATGGATGGCCATCAAGGCTTGCATGATATTCATAGAAGCTTGCCTCCCTGGCACAAAGCCCACCTGATCTTCATGTACTAAGGTATGTATGACCCGGTTCAGACGCCTGGCCAGGATAGCCGCCAAGATTTTAACATCCTGATTTAATAGCGAAATTGGTCGGTAAGACCCCACCCTGGCCACGTCCTTCCCCGGTTTCGGTAAAAGCACCACATGGGCCTCATTACGCTGCAGGGGCACCCCCCTGTCAACCAAATCATTAAACCAGGTCCTCATCGGTGGTGCCACCAGGTCTGCCATGATTCGATAATATTCAGGCCCAAAGCCATCGGGCCCAGGGGCCTTAGTCATTTTCAGGGCTCCTATGCCCTCCCTTATCTCCTGCTCTGAAATGGGGGCATTCAGATGGGCTAGCTGCTCCCCATCCAGGCGTGGGAGCTGCAATCCTTGAAAAAAAGCCTCATACTTGGTCTGGTCAAAATCTCGGGCCCTGTACAGGGAACTATAAAATTCCACAAATTGTTGTTCAATTTCGGACTCTGTAGTGTATGACCTCCCCTGCTCATCCTGAATAATAGATGTGATCTGTCTCTTTCGCGAGGGTCGCACCAAACTGGCCAACAACTTGCCTGCCTTATTACCCCATTTAAAAAGTCGGAACCGCTGGTAATATATATCCCTTTCGGCTCGTTGCCGCAAGATCTCATCTATCTGCTGTTTAACCTGCTTCAGGGCAAGCTTATTGTCCTCGTTCATCTGAGAAATGTGCTTCCGGCGTAACTGATGGTATTCTTGAGACAGGCGCAACAAGTCCGCCTCTCTCTTCTTCTTTGCACCCGCCGCGTATGCTATGATGTGCCCTCTCATAACAGCCTTGGAAGCTTCCCAATATGTTCCCGAGCTCACATCTGATGTCTGATTGTGCTGTTGATACTCCACCCACTTAGCCCGCATATACTCCTGAAAACCTCTATCAGTACCTAACAGAGGGGAGAACCTCCACACCCGCTCGCTCGGCTCCGTACACCACGGAATAATTATCTCCACTGCCTGGTGGTCACTTAAGGTATGATTTACTATATGCGCTCTAGAAATCCGAGCAGACAGGGAGAGGTCCACCAAGAGGTAGTCCAGTCTAGAATAAACCCCATGAGGGTGTGAATAAAACGTAAACTCCTCCTGCTGTGGGTTCAGTAACCTCCAGATATCCACTAGCCCCGTCTGATTACATACAAAATTCACCCCTTTGTGCTCCCAGTTTCCACCCTTACATTTCGCTGGCTTGCAGTCAATTGAGGGGTCCGCTACCACATTAAAATCCCCCCCTACGATCAGCTGGTATTCAGAGTAGGCGCCCACCCTGGCCACCACCTCGGAGAAAAACTTATGAGAGTATACGTTGGGCCCGTACACATTACACAGTAAAAGTTTTTGTCCCCAGAGTTCTCCCAGAACCAAGACATACCTCCCATCTCTGTCAGCTATTGTTTTATGAACAATGAAGGGGAGTCTTTTATGTATCAAGATAGCCACCCCTCTCTGTCTTGCATTGTAGGAGGAATATCCTATCTCCCCTACCCATCCCCTTCGGAGTTTCTGATGTTCTGCCGCTGACAGATGTGTCTCTTGTAAATAAGCAATCTCAGCCCCCGCTTTAGACAACCAGGAGAGTAGTTTTGTACGCTTGATGGGAGAATGGATCCCATCAACATTAAGTGTGATGATCTTTAAATTAACCATATTTTAAGCATTCACAAATTCTAGCACTCAATTCTTGACAAAAGTTCTCACAGGCCTCCCAGCATAGCCTGCGGGAACAGCTGCGCCAACCTTCCGGCCACCAAACATTCATCAACAAACTTATGCCACGTCTGCCTGCTTCACTCAGGCAAACCACACTTTTAGGCTTCAAGTTTTGCGTATCTTTCAGACTTCCCCCAGCCCCCCCCGCCCTACCCTGCACACACACACCTTCCACTTCCTCTCTTCCATCCACCCCCCAACCTTCCCCTCGTACACATCCATACTCCCCCTTCCTCCCCCCCTCCCCCCCTTCCCTCCCGAACCCCCGCCCAGGAGCTATTTTCCCTCCTATAACCCACCAATAACCACCCGCCCGTGGCTCCGCCCCCCTGTCATCAAATAGAAATAAGAAGAAAGAGAAAAAAAAAAAAACCCTTTATCCCCTCCTAAAACTTATACATAGTCTCGTAGGAAACTATATGACAATGCAACCAATATAACTTTCAACTGTCAATGCATCGGCTGGAGCCATGCTTTGTATAACAGAACAATACCCTCTACATAGTCCAGGTGCCGGTGCCCTGTTCCAGCCCCGGCCCCCTCCCTTCCAGCGCATGGCTCCGGTTAAAGAAAACATTAAGTAAAACAACTTAGAGTAACTGTGCTCCCCCTTACCACCCACAGGTTTAAGGCCCCCATTGATATGTGCGAGCGGCAACTTGAAGCGTCCGCAAAACCGCAGAAGCCACATCATCCCTGGGCTGCTATTATAGTTCCTTTATCCGCGGGGCCCCCAATGCTTACATGCCATCTGCCCCAAATCCCAAGAGGCCCATTTTCTCAGTTCAGTCCTGATCCTCCAATCACGCTCCCTGAAGAACTCCTCACGGCAGGTGCCTGACAAAGGCCTCCAACTCTTTAGGGTCCGTAAAGAATAACGTTTTGTTGTCGTGGAGGATCCTCACCTTCGCCGGGAATAGGAGGGCGAAACGCACCCCCTTATCAAACAGTCTCTTGCAGTGTGGGCCCATCTTCTTTCGCTGCTCTGTGACTCGTGCAGAGAAATCTTGAAACAACAAAAGCTTGTGGCCGTCATACTCCAAGGATTTCTTGCTGCGATAAGCGTGGAAAAGTTTTTCTTTATCGGCATAGTTAAGGATGCGCGCAATTACTGGTCTCGGGCGCGTGTCCTTCTCGCGCTGGAACCCCACTCTGTGAACCCTCTCGACCAGCATTTTCGTGTCGGCTGACTGGAGCCCCAGCTGGTCAGGCAGCCAATGTTCAACTAAATTCCGCAGTTCAACATCCTTAACCGCTTCTGGCAGGCCGATAATTCTGACGTTGTTGCGCCTGCTACGGTTTTCCAAATCATCAATCTGCTGAGAAAGCTGGGCCTGGCGCACTTCCATCGTTTCCACTCGAGCCTGCATCTCCTCCGATCTGTCCTCTTGGCGGGAAATTCGATCCTCCGCTTGCTGCATTCTGGCATTTTGACGTTCCATCGCATCCTTAATGGAGTCCACTGAGGTCTGTATTTTAGTTAGCCTTTCATCCAAGCTCGCAGTGATTTGTTGTGTGATTTCTTGAATCGCCGTGCTCGGCAGGGTCAGGATCCCCGCGGGCTCTGTTTTGTCCGCCATCTTGGGACTCGCCATGGCCACGCGTTGCTTACTCTGCCGCTGTGTCTTTACGGGCATAACACCGCTCCCTCTCACCGCCAGCGCTTATTCAGCTCTCCGATTATCGCCGATTAGAACCGGGTGCCCCTCAACTGTTCCTGCGGCGTGTTCGGGGGGTTTTAGTGCGCAAAACCGGGGTTTTTTTCCGGCAGTGGGAGCGGAGCCCGAACTGCCGGAGACGTCCGCTCAGCTCGCAAGCATCACGTGACCCCCAGCCTCATACTTTTTATGGTAAAGTTATTCTTTATATATCCACAGATATTGTGATACCTACTACTACTACTACTACTACTACTACTACTACTACTATAAATCATTTCTATAGCGCTACCAGTTCCTCGCTTATTGTGAACTAAAGATTTATAAAAGGTGCATATTTCCTTAAATGTTATTTCTGAGATAGTAATAATTATCTTTTCTGTATCAAGATCTGTTCTTGTATTAAAATTGTAAATTTCCTAAAGAAAAAAAAACAGAAGCTCATTTTCAAAATAGAAAAGTATCCAAAAAATGGTACAAAGCAGCAGATAGACATTTTTTTGCAAAAACATCCAAATCACTATTTTAAAAATTCATTTTATAGATATTTTTCTATGCAGTTCATCTAAATCTCAAGGGGGCATATTGGAGGTGTGCTTTGGGTGGGATTAGGGTGGGCTTATGATTTGGATGCTTTTCTGTGATAATGGAACATTGCAAAAAGTAGGACTTTTTGTTTAGACCTGTTTCAATAATGATTAAGTGCCAAAAAATGCCCAAACTGACCAGATGACCAATGAAGGTCTAAAGGCATGACCCCCCCCCTTAATTCCCCAGTGGTCACTGACCCTCTCTTACTCCCTTAAGAGGTGAAAGTGACAATACATACCAGGCTCTATGATAGCTGCAGATATGATAGCATTCCTCTTAGAGAAGTAAGCAGGCCCCAGGAGTAGCCTAGTGATTAGTGCAGTGGAGTGTAGAGAAGGGGGTCCAGGCCTATATCCCACTCTAACTGGTATACTTGTGGTGGAAATTATGAGCACCCCAAAACCCACAAAATGCCCACTGAATCCGCATATCGGTGCACCTGCAGGCATAAGGGCTATTGTAGTGGTGTACAGTGCATTTTTTGCTATTCCTGGAAGACTCGCTATACAATATAAGGGGGTTATGATGTAATGTGAACCTGGGACATGGTATGTGAAGTTCACTGCAGTGCCACCCCTAGGCTGCCCACTACTTTGCTGGGATATCTGTGTGTGTAGTCTAGTGAGTCTACTGGTCCCCAGACATCCCTATGGCTTATTTTTGTGCATTTTTCCCTTGGACGTTTTTTGTTTGAAAATGGCCCTCATAGAAAGATGCACTGAGCACAAAACATATAAAATAAGGTGATTTTCAAACCATGTTTTGCATGTTTTTTGCAAATTGGATTTGGACGTCATATCAAAAATGCCCATTCACTTGTGTAAAAGCAGATCCCTTTAGGGTAGAGCACCAGAGAAAATGATTTTATATCCCCAACAAGAAATATTAGCAAATGTGCTCAGTTATCTCCTTACTGTGTCTTGGAATGCACCAAGGACCCTCACATCTCACATGGGTCTTCTTAAAACATTAAGATGCACATTCTGTCTCACCAACCTCCCAAGGAACTAAATCAGATACATTTGCAGCTGGAATCCTTTTGGAGGTTCTAGCTAAGTCTCAGGTGGCTTCTACTGCTTCTTATCTTTTGTTCACAACTAAAACTTACTTGTCCGTAGACCTCTTTTATCTCTTTGCTCCTCTGTTCTGACTACTATTCTTAGGTTGGTCAGACAAGGATGACCTAGAAAACTATCTGATCATGATAAGAGACATCTTCCTGCTGTTTCTTTGCACCCTGGAATCCCTTATGGTTCCATTAGTTTAATCCTTGATAGGCTACCACTTGCACCACAACTGGATATATGATCAATAAAACTCCTCTATGCACTTGGTGTAAATTATAAGATTCAGTGTATGTTAAGACTGTACATTTCTCAGGCTGAAGGAGGAATGGGTCTCACAAAGGTAGAGTATATATATAGAACTTCTATCATAAGCCTCCAGACCTATTTAACAGCTTTAACAGATCCAAATATACAAAAAGTATTGAAGCATGAAAGCAAATGTCCAGAATCTTTCTCTATCATTAAACCTGAGGAAGCATTTTAGCAAGCAGAATGCATGAGTGAGAATCCATCAGTACACACAGGGAAAGAGACAGCAGAATTTATAAACCAAGGGAAAATCTCTTTAAAGAACTGGAAGAGCAAAGAAGGAATAACAAGTGACAAATGTACAAATATAGTGGGAAATAGAATGTGTTATTCCAAGAACCGTACATCAGTCAAAACTGGACACATGAACGGTTACAGAGAGGTGAAATGAAACCAACTGATGAGAGATTGCTAGTTACTGCTACTACAACTACTAATCATTTGTATAGTGCTAGACGTATGCAGTACAGTACACAAATATGTGGAATGCAGATGAGATGACTCAGAGCACATATAGAAAATTTGGGGAAACTGGCATATGTAGATACTGTAATGAAGAGCTCAAAACAATTACACATCTCCTAGTTGTCTGTCTAGTTCTGATTGGAAAAGGTTTGTAAATGGAAAAGCACAATATAATGGAACTTCGCATCCACTGGAAACTTTATAAACATTATTTTATTATTTATTTATTTGTGACATTTATATCCCACATTATCCCAAACAAGTTTGAGTTCAATGTGGCTTTCAATTAATGGTATAGGATACATAACAAAGAATAATGCATAAGAAAGTAATTTGTTGTAAGAATCCAATTTTGCAATACAATATCATAAACATACTGGGATAACTATGGAAGTTTAACATTTAGAAAATCTATTATGAATGAAAAATTGTACATGAAGCAAAGAGAAAGTTAATGGTAAATAGAGTAATAACCAATTCAGGTAATAAATAATTGTTTGAGTTATGGTTGTTTTCTATGAGGGTTTGTTTGAATAGGAAAAATTTGAGGATTTTGCAGAATCTAGTATATTCCTGTACATTTCTTATTTTGGGTGGTAAGGAGTTCCACCATTTGGTTCCTAGGTAAGTGAAGTCTGCAGAGTGGACAGTTTTGTAGATCACTTTTTTGCAATTTGGGAGGTGTAGTCTGAGATAATTTCTTGCCTCATATTTAGTGTTTCTTTGAGGTAAGTTTATTAATAGTACCATATAGTCTGCAGCTGTGCCATTTAGTATTTAAAAGAAAAAGGTACATAATTTGAACGTAATTCTCACTTTGATGGGAAGCCAGTGTCATTTGATTAATAAAGGGGAGGCACTTTCAAAATGAGAGATTTTATATATGAACCTGGCTGCAGTGTTTTGAGCTGTTTAGAGTTTTTTCAATAGGTACTCCTTATAGCCAGCACATATGGCATTACAATAATCAAATTGTGATAATGTTAATGATTGTACCAATTGTCTGAATGTTTCTGATGAGAAATAGGGTCTGATCCTTTTTAGTTTCCAAAGAGACCTAAAGGATTTTGTGATTATTGAGGAGACTTGAGTATCAAATGTTAAATGTTTGTCTATAATTATACCTAGAATTTTCAGTTTGTTGTCAATGGGGAATGAAGTGTTGTCAATTGTGAAACTGTTGTAGTCGTTTTGGTCAAATAGGTTCGTAATGACCATGAATTTAGTTTTTTTTTTCTCTGTTTAGCTTCAGTTTGGATTCTGAGGCCCAGGTTTCCATCAGATTTAAGCCAAGTTTTGCCTTTTGTAAGATGTCTTTAATGTTCTTTTTGAAGGTTATATATATGGTAACATCATTAGCATACATGAATGTTTTGAATCCTGCTGTTTCTAGTCTGTTGCCTAGTGGTAACGTTATTACATTAAACAGAATGGGCGATAATGGAGAACCCTGAGGGACACCACAGTCTGGTGACCAAGGAGAGGATAAGGTTCCTTTCATTTTCACTTTGTAAGATCTTGATTTCAGGAATCCTTGAAACCATTTGTGGGCTGTGCCACATATACCACATATGGAGGAGTGGCCTAGTGGTTAGGGTGGTGGACTTTGGTCCTGAGGAACTGAGTTCAATTCCCACTTTAGCCACAGGCAGCTCTTTGTGACTCTGGGCAAGTCACTTAACCCTCCATTGCCCCATGTAAGTCACATTGAGCCTGCCATGAGTGGGAAAGCGCGGGGTACAAATGTAACAACAAATAAATACCAAAGTTGTCTAGTATTGCAACATTGCAGTGCTGGAAAAGCATCAGAATTGTGACACTAACAGGCTTATTTTCGAAAGAGAAGGGCAGCCATCTTTCGACACAAATCGGGAGATGGGCATCCTTCTCTCAGGGTTGCCCAAATCGGGATAATCGAAAGCCGATTATGGGCGTCCCCAACTGCTTCCCATCGTGGGGACAACCAAAGTTCCTGGGGATGTGTCAGAGGCGTAGCAAAGGCGGCACTGGGGCGTGCCTAACATATGGGCATCCTCGAGTGATAATGGAAAAAAAGAAGGGCACCCCTTGGGCAACTTTGCTTGGTCCATTTTTTCTTACGACCAAGCCTCAAAAAGTTGCGCAAATTGACCAGATGACTACCAGAGAGAATCGGGGATGACCTCCCCTTACTCCCCCAGTGGTCACTAACCCCCTTCCACCCTGAAAAAAACAACTTTAAAACTTTTTTTGCCAGCCTGAAATGTCATACCCAGGACCATTGCAGCAGTATGCAGGTCCCTGGAAGGGGAGGTATGTGTGTGTCAGCGGAGGCATAGCGAAGGCATGGACGCCCTTCTTTCAAACAATTTAGACATTCTGAACTGCCCCCCCCCCCCCACAGGGACGGCCAAATTTCAAGGGAGTGAAGTGGAGCAGTGGCCTAGTGGTTAGAGCACTGGTCTTGCAATCCAGAGCTGGCAGTTCAAATCCCACTGCTGCTACTTGTGATCCAAATTCCAAATAAATAAAGGGGGTGTGAGAGGCATAGCAGGCATGGACATCCTTCTCACAGAAACATCCAGTCATGGACGTCCTTCTCACAGAAACTTCCACATTTTGGACACCCTCAACTGCCATCACAGGGACCAAGGCACAGCAAAGGACGTCCTTCACCCATACTCTAAAAAAAAAAAAAAAAAGGGGTCCCTGACGAGCACTTGGACATTTTCACGTGGACTTGTATTTTTCTAAGGTTGTAGATGGCAATTTATTTAAGGTTGTAGACAGCTATTATACACACAGCTTGTCTGCATGTATGAAGCTGTCTTTGGCATGCTCAGAGCAGCCACGCATAATGCTTGGCTGCTCTCCACTGGCTTCCCCTCCTTAGGAAGGAAATCATGTGCAAATGAGCTAACAGTGAGCAGCTCATTTGCATGCGATTTCCTTCATGCATGCCCGTTACTTTCCGAATCGCTAAGGGATCGGTAAGGGAATGGATTTTCCGTTCAGTAAGTACATCAGTTAGTCCACTGCAGTGCCCCCTAGGGTGCCTGGTTGGTGTCCTGGCACGTCAGGGGGACCAGTGCACTACAAATGATGGCTCCTCCCACAACCAAATGAGTTGGATTTGGTCGTTTTTGAGATGGGCGTCCTCGGTTTCCATTATCACCAAAAACCGGGTATAACCATCTCTAAGGTCGACCATCTCAACATTTAGGTTGACCATCTCTAAGGTTGACCTAAATGTTGAGATTTGGGTGTCCCCAACTGTATTATCGAAATGAAAGATGGACGCCCATCTTGTTTCGATAATATGGGTTTCCCGCGCCTTCACGGGGATGTCCTGCGAGGACACCCTCAGGAAAACTTGGGCATCCCGTTCGATTATGCCTCTCTAAGGGGTATGTTTACTAAGGTGCGTTAACCACTAATGTGCCTATACATTTCTATGGATGCGTTAGCTTTTAATGTGCATAAACAAATGGTGATGGAACCCACGAGGGAGGGAGCGACGCTGGATCTGGTGCTCACAAATGGGGATAGTGTGTCAAATGTCCGAGTGGGTGCCCACCTGGGCAGCAGTGACCATCAAACAGTCTGGATTGATATGACAGCTGAAGTGGAGGGCGGCCAATCAAAACTCAAAGTCCTGGATTTCAAGCATGCTGACTGTAGTAAAATGGGGGAATACCTGAGGAAGGAGCTGATGGGCTGGGAGAAGTGGAAGGACAGTGGTCCAGGCTGAAAGAAGCTATAAATATGGCCACAAACCTTTATGTAAGGAGAGTAAATACAAGCAAGAGAAAAAGGAAACCGATATGGTTCTCCACGCATTTGGCTAAGAAAATAAAGGCTAAAGAGTTGGCGTTCCTGAAATACAGAAAAACTCAAGAAGAGGAACATGGAGATGAAACCGGATGAAACTGAAAGAAGCCAAGAGAGAGATACGTCTGGCGAAAGTGTAAGTGGAAGAACAAATGGCTAGAAATGTAAGGGAGGGGTGACAAAAATTTCTTCAGGTATATTAGTGAAAGAAAGAAGACTAAAAAGGGAATTGTGAGACTGAAAGATGCTGCAAACTGCTATGTAGATAATGATGAAGAAAAAGCAAATTTAATGCAGCTTACCTTGACCTACAACTAAGAAAGGTATAATCCAAATCTTTTATTTTTATTTATAGAATTTCAAAATATAAATCAAACAATGTCAAACTTGTACAGTAAAGCTTACAAGTACAGGCAAATAATATCCAAAACAGGAAACAAAAAAAGGTAAAACAAGGAAAAAGAAAGCTAATGTCCACCAAAGGCAGATTCCAATATCGCCAATCAGGAGGAGAAAAAAAAAAGGAAAAACTCTAGAACATGAACCAGAAATCAAATAAATCTGATGCATGAGATCAAGGAACATTACATTTTTATATCCCCTCAGTGCTATCTCCTGTAGTTATACTAGAGACTACTCTGGTCGCCAAAAAGCTGTCAAAAGGATGCTGTCATGTGATAAGAGATTGTCAGGCTCATTTTCAAAGCACTTAGCCTCCCAAAGTTCCATAGAAACCTATGGAACTTAGCCTCCCAAAGTGCTTTGAAAATATGGATCAAGGCTTTTACAAAGCGGTAGTAAGCCCAATGTGGGCTTACTGCTCGCTAAAAGGGAAGTACTTCTAGGCTACCACAGCAGCCCAGCGGTAGTTCCCATGCCCACAGAGCGCACCATTTCCAGTGCTGCAAAAATATTTCAATTTTTGTAGCACCGATTTGTACCTGGCGGAAATTGGGCAGTGCCACGTGCTGCCCGGTTACTACAGGGTTAGCACGGGAGTCCTTACTGCCACTTCAATGGGTGGCGGTAAGTTCTCCCCCCCCCCAAATGGTCACGTGACAAGTGGTTCACTTGCCACATGGCCATTTCTTTAAGAAAAGTGAAACCTGCCTTTTACCCACCGCGGTAAAAGGGGGCCTCGGAGTGCATCAAAAACACACACCAATTCCAGCGCAAGCCCCCTTTTGCCACAGATTCATAAAAGGACCCCTATGTACGGTCTGTGCCCTGAAAATGGCAGATACAAGTCAAGGTCAGGTATACACATAAAGTAGCACATATGAGTTTATCTTGTTGGGCAGACTGGATGGACCATACAGGTCTTTCTCTGCCGTCATCTACTATGTTACTATGTTACCAGAAATTCAATAAAAATAATGAGGAAAAATATGCTTTTGTCATAGGGGGAAATTGTTTAAAGGGAAAAAAGATATATACATTTCCAGATATCTCACAAGAAACTCAGAAGAGAAGGCAGCAGTTTCTGTGTTTTGTCCTGGAGTACTACAATTGGGAGCTTCATTCTATATTAAGTTTCCATAATCCAAACCTAAGTAAATATCGTCAGATTCAGTTGCAGTGCAACCTAGTGCTTCCCAACCTTTTTAGGCCCAAGACATATCTACTTTCACAAAAATGTTTTGTAGTATACTGGCAACCAGTTTGGACATGGAAAGAATGCCTGAGCACAAGAAGAGTTATGGATGCACTGAAAGCACCACTACTAGTCTCTTTTCCAAATTTTAAAACAATGGAAAATGTGTATGGAGCTCCAAATGGACACAACACAACATACTACAGATTTTTGTAATCAACTAAGTCTGTTTAATATTCATCCTTTTATATTTTATTTTTGGGGTTTTTTTGTAAATAGCTTTCAACTTTTTTCATGTTAGTGACTCATTAACCCCCTCCCCCCTTTTATAAAGCCAGGCTAGTGGCTGCCGGTACTGTAAGGAAACAGCTCATTCAAAGTGAATAGGCTCTGTCAGCATTGTTATGCGGCAGCCACTAGTGCAACTTTGTAAAAGGAAGCGTAAGTTTGAACAATAAATAAAATAAACAAATAGGGATGGAAGCTGCTAAGACTCAAAGGATGCAACTCATGAGAAGGCAGGAGAGGTGCTCCTGTGTACAATGTATGTATTGACCAAAGTAGGAAGCACTTATACCACATATCAGCAATCTTCACTCATTTTTAAATCATGGCCACTTTGGATCCAAATGAACTGAAGGAGAGCTGTCAGATCTCTTCCCATTTGGGCTACTACACTGCTGACCAGCGTGTGCCAATAACGTCCGTCCCCACCAGCTGGCCTTCAAGCTCTTCATTACAAGTATCAATTACATAAGCATTTCCAAATGTATTGAGACATTTATTGTCCTACAAGTATGGACTCTTCCTCCTTTTTTGTTCAGAGCTTGGATAGGGAGGCAGAAAGTAATGGAAAAAAATAGAATGACAATGAGGGGCACCCCAGAGATCTGCATAGGCCACCACTGGACCCAAGACTTGTATTAAAGAACACTGTAATACATGTTTCTCCTTTATTACCATATTCAGGCAATCAGTTTGTACCTAAGGAGATATATGTGATAGCTACTCCAGTTTAAAGCTTATTAGGGGTTTATACCCCGCCCATCAAAAACAATGTCTGAGCGGCTTACAAATAGTAAAAAAAGGGGAAGAAGTGCAGTATAAAACGAGACTGTGAGGGTAGAGGGAGGAACTACAATACTGAGAGAAAAGTGGGTAAGGGGAAGTACAAAAGGAAAGGGACTAGTGGTTTCCAGGGTGCTACCAGTCTGCAGCGCATAAAAATTCTGGTCTATGTTAATTATAGGCATTGTGAAATAAGAAAATGTTTAGATTTTATTTTATTTATTTATTGCATTTGTATCCCACATTATCCCACCTTTTTGCAGGCTCAATGTAGCTTACAATACATCATGGGTACTGGAAATAGAAGTGAATATATATTAGGTTTACAGAGGGTTTGTGTTACATGGTGGTGAATTACATGATGGTGTTAAAGCAAAAGACATTATAAGACAGTAGTAAAAGTTCAAAAGATTATACAATTACACATGTTGATCTTTGTGATATATCTCGTCGAAGAGATAGGTTTTTAATAATTTGCGGAAATTGGTCAGTTCATAGACCGTTTTCAAGTTACGTGGCAGCACATTCCAGAGCTGCGTGCTCGTATAGGAAAAGGTAGATGCGTGCATTGATTTGTATTTCAAACCCTTACACTTGGGAGGATGAAGAATGAGGGGTGTGCGGGAAGATTTTTTTGCGTTCCTGGGTGGTAGTTCTATTAGATCTGACATGTAGGCTGGGGCATTACCATGGATGATTTTATGGACTAAAGTGCAAAGTTTGAATGTGATGCGTTGTTTTAGTGGGAGCCAGTGTAGTTTTTCTCGTAGGGGTTTCGCGCTTTTGTATTTTGGTGTGCCGAATATTAGCCTGGCTGCTGTATTCTGAGCTGTCTGGAGTTTTTTTGAGTATTTGCTCTTTACAACCAGCGTAGAGTGAGTTACAATAGTCCAGATGACTGAGTACCAGTGATTGTACCAGATTGCGGAAGACAATCCTTGGAAAAAATGGTCTAACTCTTTTTAGCTTCCACATTGAATGAAACATCTTTTTGGTTATGTTATTTGCATGGTTCTCAAGTATAAGATGTCGATCAATGGTGACTCCGAGGATTTTCAGTTTAAAATGTAGTTAAAGAGGACAAGAGACATAAGTGAACTGGTAATTTAATCCAAAGCTTGGGGCCTTGATCAGAAAAAGTAGACTGGCGTGTGGTATCATAATGAATTTCTCGGAAAGATAGGATTAAGAGCTGATTTTGTTGTGCTGATCAAAGTGTATGAGAGGGGCAGTATGGGGTGAGAAGATGAGATAAGTAAGCTGGTTCATTTGAAGCAACAGTTTTGTAGATAAGAAACAACAATCTGTAGGTTATGCAAAATGATAGAGGAAGCCAGTGTGCATTTTTGAGAAGTGGAGTGACCTGATCAGATTTCTTATGGCCAGTAATGATTTTAACAGCTGTATTTTGAACTAGTTGTAAATGACGAAGATCCTTTGTTCGAAAGCCCTTGTATAGGGAGTTGCAATAGTCCAGTTGACTAATCACCCGTGAATGAATGAATGAATGAATGAATGAGAATGTTAATGGCTGAGGGATATAAAAGGGGTCTGATGGAACGGATAATACGTAGTTTAAAAAGAGAACATTTAACAACTGAAGAAATTTTAGGACTAAATGAAAGGTCTACACTGATGACCACAAGTATTTTGATGTTTTGTAGCAGTGGAACTGAGATGGAATGTAGATGAATCAGAGTAGTGAGTGAGGCAGAAGGTTGGTTGTGAATAGAACAAGCTTAGATTTATCTGGATTCAAAACAAGCTTATTATCAGCAATTACTCACATCCTCAGAAAGGAACTCTTCTACAGTTAGGATTTACGTCTGGTGTCTCTTGTTGTTATGAGGTACTGAGATCTGTTGTTATCAGGTACTGCACCAAACCTGAGCATTAGGTAGTACTGACGTTTGCGAGTTATAGCCAGTGATACCCATTGACACCCAAATGTACCATGAAATGATTGTCAGGAAACTCTGGTTTAGTCAGACCTGCTTCAGAATCCAACTTACAGTACAAACATGATTTAAAAGAGTTAACCTGGCAGGATATTCCAGCAATCTATAAAGTGTCTTGGAATCCACCTGTGAAAATAGAACCCAAACCTTAATCACAAGTCCTATTTCCTGAAATTAGCAATACTGAAAATTCAAAGAGTGGTAAAACATATGTTTTTTTTTGTAATGTTGTTCCTCTGCCTTTGAAGCTAGGCATTATTTCATCATTATCTCTTCTGATAAAGTTAGAGTTTAAGAGCAGTTACAGTGGCAACATCTTGTGAATGGAAAATGTGTCACCCTTCTCTGAAATCATTATTTTGTCTAGCTTCACTAAAGATAACCCTTGGCAGGATACCTTGCTGTTCAGTCTGATTAGATGGGAGGAGAGTAGGCTGCTTCATGGCTGTCTGAAATTCACGGACTCTTTCTATAGTACAATAAGAATTCTGTCTGAGTAAGCTTGAAGTAAGATATGCCTCCGTGCTGAAAGGCACCCAGTTCCATTTCTTTAACTATTATCCTTTGTTTTCGTTGCACTCAACTTGTTTCTCAAAAATCTCCTGGCCAATTTGTTTTGCAGGATGGCCACAATAAATATGCATAACATGTTTGCATATGATGGAGAAAGCACCTACATACTTATTTCATAGATAATCTTTGTAACTTTTTTCAACATGTCTGGTGGGTTCAGGGGGCTGGTTTGAGATCCACTGTTTCACTTAACATAAGGACATGGAGTTTAATGATCAATGAATAATACAAGGTCCAACAAATCTACCCTGCAGCAGTATGTTAATTTGCATATGTAAATGCCGCCTAACCCTTTAAATATTACTCTATAAATTTGTCTTTTAATTAACATGGGAATGAAGAATCTATTTTAATTAATTTGAATTATTGGTACATTTCTTTGTCTGTATTGGTTGTATTTTACCATTTTATGGGCCTCTTTTACAAAGCCGTGCTGCCTATTCTCGGTGCGGCAAATGAGAGGAAGCCCATTCAATTCCTGTGGGCTTCCTCTCATTTGCTGTGCAGGAATTGCTAGTGTGGCTTTGTAAAAGAAGCCCTATATGTTGTAAACTCAATAGGGTGTTTGTCAGAGATACAGTTTAAATGGAAAAAAAATAAAATATCATGATCATTGGCTCTAGAGCTTTCCTTCTCTATAACAAGTGAAAAAAGCATGCAGAGCATAGCTCATGGAATTCTTTTCAATTTGTGTGTGTGTTTGTGTTTTCATGTCTTTTGTGTTTGTGTGTGTGTGTACCTGTGCTGAGGAGAGGAGATCAGAGGGGAGAAAGATCTCCTCTCCTCAGCACAGATACCATTTCATAATTGCTATGTTATTGTAAATCAGTGTTTGTATGCTACAGCTTTTGGCATTGCCCCACTGCAGCTGTTGGATCTTTTTGGGTTTGTAAGGTGGCTTTTTTTTTTTTTTTTCATCTCCTACCATAAGCAGAAACTTTATTTCTACAGCACAGCAGTTTTCCCAGGTCACCATTCCCCTTTCTCTGACTAGAACAGCAATCCAGAGCTCTGCCCCCACAGCCTTCACATTAGTTGAACCCTATCCACACTCTCTGCTGCTAGTTACCTCGGAAACTGGCAGGCCAGGCTCACTCACATGATGCAGGATTTGAGGTCAGCATAGAACTTATAAAATTTCCAGACATGTTACTCGTCCTTCAAGCTTCCAGATGTGGATGTAAAAAAAAATCAATAGAATTCTGAAAAAAACAAACAAAAAACTGTTTTCAATCTTGGCCTTCTGAGTTATAAGCACATATAACAGGCTCCCCTTAACTTAGGACTTTATGGGGATGTCTACTAAAGGGTGTTATGCCCTAATGCACACAGCCTGTGTGAAAATACATTTTAAAACGTTTTGTAGTAAGTAACTTATTTGCTCATGCTAATCATGCAGTATTTATTTTTTTGTTTTTGTTTTCTGGAGGGGGTGTGTCAGGGTGGCGAATGGGCCTGGACACGCTATCCAGGCAGTGTGTTCCAGTTACCATACACTAAATAGTTAGTGCATCCATAATGCAGGAGCTCTTAGTGTCTCCAAAATAGGAAGCAGTAAATACTCCCCCATCAATTTATTTTTCACGTTACACATGCTAATGCCAACATTAGCACACAACCTGAAAGAGAAATTCTAGAAATTGCTGTATGTAACCCGGTGGGTTATATATTTTTTTTTAATTTTTACCTGGGCTCCCAGAGATTGTTGGTGGTCAGTGCTGTGACTCCAGAAGCAGTTCTGGACTTCCTGCATGGAGCTGTGCTGTCTGCGGCTTGCCCCAATGCTCTGAGTGTTGGAGAAAAGTCTGTAAACGTATTTAGATGTGTTTAAACATGTCAAAGGTGCACTGTATGTATAGTTTGATGACACCAATAATTGTGAGATGTTTTGATCTGATTGTATAGAAATGTTATTGGGTTTTGTCTGAAAGTAAAGCTTTTCTATTATTTCCTATGGAAAGTTATTTTCCAAAATGGAGATTGTAAAAAAATGTTAATTATTGTTCATGAGGCAAACACCCTGTGTTCTGACATCTTATTGGCCAGCAGAGGTCAGCTGGTGACTCAGATACCCAGTGTCCCTTGGCAACAGCTTGCCAGGAAGTGGGGGGGAAGGACTGAAGACACTGGAGAGGAAAGATGGGGTTTTTTTAGAGCTCTGAGTGCATGACTGGATTTCTAGGCAGAAAAGTGTGTGAAAGTAAGTTTTTCTTTGAGCTTTAAATTCCTGAATACAGGTGAAGAGAGTTGAACGTGAAAAATGTTGGATTTCAGCAGAGAAAGAAAGTTCTAAAACTGATGTTTTTTTGTGTACTGTTTAAGTATCTGAAAGGGAATTTCGCTGCTAGTATTTAGTGCTGAAACACTGGCTGGATGCAGGTGAAGTGTGCTGAAGGTGATTTGAACAAGAGAAAGAAAGAACTAAGCTGTTTTTTTTTTTTTGTTTGTTTGTGTGTTATTTAAAGGTTTTACAGTTAAGACTGGTAGAGAGACCATGATTGTTTAAGCCACTAGGAAAACTGGTCTCCAAGTTTAAGGTTGGGCTTGAAGTATGTGTGTTCACATGCTGGTGCACTAGAGTGGAAGATTGAATGAATTTGGAGAGGCAAAGATGCTGAGAGCTGTGTGACTCTGTGTGACTGCAAGATCCAATGAAGAGTGCCCTTCCTTAGTTAGGGAACTCAGTACAAGAACAGAGAAACTATTTAAGGCTATATAATTATTCTTTATTTTTTTAGTTAGCAAGCCACAGTTATCCCTGAATCCCAGCTAGTGCTGTTCCTGCTGTTAGTCAGGAAGGAAGGGTTTTTTGTTGATTTCATTTAAAGGATGAGGCAGTAGGTTCCTGTACTGAAAGAGAAGATCCTGAGCTCCAACATTCAAGGGGGAAAAACAAAGAAGCTCCAAGAAGGGCCAAAGATAAGTCTTCACTCCTATGCAAAAGGACACTGAAAGGTCACAGTTTAATCTGACTTACCTGTTGTAGAGACTGAATCTGGGTGTTCTCACCTAAAAGATAAAGTAATTCAAAATAATTGATTCTTGAGACACACAATATAAAGGAAATTTATAGATTGAGAGAGAACAAATAAGATACTTTGGTTAATGCTTGTCTGAAGGTTTCACTGTTGTTCTACTGCTGCACTTGTAAGAAGAAAATTGTGCTATTAGTTTATGTATAAATGCATTTTTATGTTACAAAAGAACCTAATGTGTTAAGAACATCATTTTTTCCATACCCCAAATTGGGTTTAAATAAACAACTAGTAACTTGTACTTACCATCTGTCTGGTTACTGGGTCTTAAAATCTTTTTAGTTTTATTTCCCTTCCATGGTCTAGGACTTTGGAGGCGAGGTTAGTTTAATTGTCTCCAAGCCAGAGGTGAACTGCAGGCTTGAGGTATTCGGCCACGGGTAATAGTAGAGCTTTCAGGGCCTTCTGGGACGAGGATGCTACATGTATTTCCTGGGCACACTAAAAAGGAGCTTAGTGCTTGGGAAAGTCCTGCATTAGTATATGCTAAGCCCATTTACTAGTGCACTATACACCTATGCCTAAACACACCTGCTGGTTGGTACCAGACTGGTGACTAGTGTGAACCAACTTCGATTAGCTGTATCCAGTCTGCAAAATGGGTGTGGGCCTGTAGGGTGAAGGGGTTATATGGAGCTGCAAGTTGGCAGGCACAGACAGGGAAATGTTTAGAGTAGGCCACATGTAGCCTACATCAGCAGTTGCTACCCCTTCCTGGGAGCAGCAGTACAAATGTCTACCTAGCTTCTTTGTCCAGGGATACCTGTGATGGGATCTTGGTTCCAGGCTCAAGCATGGAGCTGGACTTGGGGCTCAACATGCTATTTTTCCACAAATGTTATGTCACATACCATTCAGCCCCATTAACCTCAACTTTCCCACATATCATATATGTGTTGGCAGTATTGGTATAGGATTATGCACAGATTGTGAACCCCCAGGGGACGGATGGCTACAGAGTGCAGTGGTGATGTAGGTGGGCAGTCATCCCTATACTTTAACCCACAAGACTGTTTATCTGAACTGCTTTGTCTTGTCATGTCCAGGTAACTATAGCTACATAAGAGGATGGTGGTTTTGGTCAGTTCAGCTGACCACCCTCCCCTATCTCCCCAGATGGACACTGCCTGTGCTCTGGCTGTAGGGCATCTGTGAGTGGGGCCTGTCCTGAAATGAGACATTATGCTTGATATTTCCCTGTCAGGTCCTGCAAGCACTCTGGCCACTCAGGGAACTGTCTGAGAGAGATATGCAGACAATGCAGCCAGTGTCAGGCACTGAGGCGCTCCCTCATGCACTGAATGAAGCCTGGGTCTTCCCACCATGCCTGCCTGTAGTGTTGCCTGAGTATCTCAAGGTCCCGGTGTATGCCAAATTTTCTGCAAAACAGAAGTTGGTGGAGACAGAGTTCAAATGATAGGGCTTCTTGGCTTCACAGACATACTTTTTTTCTATCTTAACTTACTTTTTTTCTATGACATATTGTGCAATGCTCTTCACATAGCCTGTGATAGATGACAGATTGGGGGAGGGGGATAAGGAGTTGGGTATGCAGTAAACAGGCACAGGTGCTATGTGAGCTGAGGTGGCCATGGGGACTGAGGATGGCATGGTGGCATTTCTGTGGAGCATGTGCACTGTTTCTGGTAGATGGGGATTAGCAGTGGGGTAAAACAGGTGTGTCTGTGGGTGGCTGCATGTATTTTTATGAGCTCTAGCCAACATTTCCATCAGTATGTAAGCATAGGGCAGCATTCTGGGGCTGGGAGAGGAGGAGTAGGGGGTCCAGAAATGTGCAGACCCTCATTTCAGCATTTAATGGATAGTGGAGGGGGGCCTATAATGGCTTGTAATTGGATATTCCGGACACTCTGATTTTATTAATGTTTTGTTATTCTTTCTTACGAAAAATTAATAGAATTTATTTCAACAATAAAAAGAACTCACTAAATCTGACCCTGCCTATGTATGGTGCTTGCAGATGAGTGGTGATGTGATCCTTGGGGGATGTGCTTCACACTCACCTTTCCAGGTTCTTCCTGATGGATCTCCGTGCCATCGTGGAGATAATCAGGCTTATTTTTGAAAGAGAAGGGCGCCCATCTTTCGACAGAAATGGGGAGATGGACGTCCTTCTCACAGGGTCACCCAAATCGGCATTGAAAGCCGATTTTTGGCGTCCTCAACTGCTTTCTGTCGCGGGGACGACCAAAGTTCCCGGGGGCATATTGGAAGCATAGTGAAGGCGGGACTGGGGTGTGTCTAACACATGGGCGACCTCGACTTATAATGGAAAAAAGAAGGGCATCCCTGACGAGCACTTGGGTGACTTTACTTGGTCCATTTTTTCTTGCAACCAAGCCTCAAAAAGGTGCCCGAACTGACCAGATGACCACCAGAGAGAATCAGAGATGACCTCCCCTTACTCCCCCAGTGGTCACCAACCCCCTCCCACCCTAAAAAAAACTTTAAAAATATTTTTTGCCAGACTCAAATGACATACCCAGCTCCCTGACAGCAGTATGCAGGTCCCTGGAGCAGTTTTAGTAGGTGTAGTGCACTTCAGACAGCCGGACCAAGGCCCACCCCCCCTACCTGTTACACTTGTGGTGGTAAATATGAGCCCTTCAAAACCCACCAAAAACCCAATGTAACCACATGTAGGTGCCCCCTAGGGCTATGGTAGTGTTGTACAGTTGTGGGGGGGGGGGGGGTTTGGGGCTCAGCACCCAAGGTAAGGGAGCTATGCACCTGGGAACAATTTCTGAAGTCCACTGTAGTGCCCCCTAGGGTGCCCGGTTGGTGTCCTGGCATATCAGGGGCCAGTGCACTACGAATGCTAGCTCCTCCCATGACCAAAGGGCTTGGATTTGGTCGTTTCTGAGATGGGTGTCCTCGGTTTCCATTATTGCCGAAAATCGTGGACGACCATCTCTAGGGTCGACCTAAATTTCTCGATTTGGGCATCCCCAACCATATTATTGAAATGAAATATGGACGCCCATCTTGTTTCGATAATACGGGTTTCCCCGCCCCTTCGCGGGGACGTCCTGCGAGGACATCCTTGGGAAAACCTGGGCACCCCATTTGATTATGCCCCTCATTGTGTCGTGGCAAGTGGTGGTGGTGCTTAAATGGCACAGGAGGACCAGGAACTCAGACTACTGCATGCAGAAATTTGGTTCCCTGTGCATAGACATTACTGTCCAAAACGAGAAATGTTATTCCATGTGCAGCGACATATATATACATGTTTTGCATGTGAAGAGAACATCCTGGCACTGTGCCAGACATTATCTCGACATGGGGTCCACTGCTACTGTTGCACATTTTGCATAGTGTATTTCTGATTGGCGGAGACATTTATCTCAAAATGTCAATGACATTCGCAGTGCATCTATTTTTAAAACATATTTTAGTGTTTTTTTTAATATCAGAAGACCTTTATTTACTTCTTCCATTATGGACTATGGGCCTCTATTTTAAAAACTGGGCTAGTGATTCCTGGTGTGGAAGTGCCGACAAAGCCAGGTGGGAATCACTAGCGTGGTTTAGCAAAAGAGGCCATTAGTTTTTTGCATGTTTTTTTTTCACCTTTTCCACTGATTGTTCTCTATATAGTGTTTGATTGGCCTATTATGAATGATTTAAAATTTACTTGGGGAAACTTGTAGGATGGCTCTTTCCAACTCAGAGCCTGCAGGAGGTTTCATAACCTCTAAAATGAAAATAAATGATGGAACAATATGCATACTTGAGGTCTTGATTTGTCCTTAACATTTTCAGTGCATGGAGCTATACAATACAAAGGGAATGTGTACTGAATATTATGACATAATTCTGGAGTCACTCACACCTCACAATTCCCTTTAGCTTCCAAGAGGTCTGACCCCTTGCTTGCAGTTACACTAACCAGATGAGCTCCCCTACTTTTTATCATTATTACATAACTTCCTACCTCAGGCTTTATCTCATTGTAGCAGGCAGAAAGATCAGAGTTTTTATGTGAAGTCTGAGTGTCAGACACTAACCATGGGTGGGCTTAAAATAGTGCAAAACAGCACAAACTGACTTCTTAGTTGAAATCACTTTTTGCTGGTTCAAAAATTAAATATTAAGTTATTGTATAAGGCAGAACAAAACTGAAAGAAACAAAACAAAACACGTCTTCGTACAAAAAAACAACAACAAAATCTCATAAACCTCAGGAATGATTTTTTATTCCTGGAGATACATTAGTTCATCTCAGCAGCATAGAACAAGAGTTTACTGATACTTCTTTAAAAAACAAATCAGAAATGTTTGTCAAAACGTCTCTGTCCCATCCATTTGGAAGATCTGCCACTTTGAGCAAATTTGTATGTATACTTGATGATTTTTTTCACAAATTGCGTAATTAAGCAAATAGATGAATACTTTTCTGAGCTATTTTGATGACCTGATCTGTGACCATGTAGAAAGGGTAACAGTCTTCTAGACTGCATCTCTGGAACTGATGAGATCTGAAATGGATTCCGCTCAGAACTGCAGCAGCTATTAGGAGTTTGCATTTGCAGAGATTTTGAAATTAGTTACTAGAATCTTTACCACACTACTTCACAACTTTATATACTATCAAGTACACTCCCAGTAATTTATTTTATCCATCTTCATTACAATAATGGAACATGGAAGGGAATATTTATATATGTATTTATTTGAATCAATTTGGTATACCTCACATTCAGGTCTTTCATAGTGGTTAACAAAACAAAAAAAGCAAAACTGAGATGGTATATCCACATATTCAACATATTCAAAGGCTAGAGGAGGCAGATGGTGTAGCACAACACTAAATTCCAAGGGCCAGTAGTGATTCTGTAACATACAAGAAAGGGGAGAAGTCGAGGCATCAATGGTAAAGGTCAAACTGATCAAATTAGTTATAGGGTCCTTTTTACAAAGTTGCGGTAAGCACTAACACATGCTTATCACTGCAAAAAATGGCTCACCATGAGACACACTGAGGTATCTCACAGTAATTTGGAGAAGTGTGCCACCTACCCATTGCGCTAGCACTGGTGGCAAGTCTGGGGTAGAAAGTGGGTGCATTCTGTTTTAATTAATTACCATGTGGGCATTGCTGCTCACTAAATCATACTCAGATCTCACACATCTGCCATTCAAAATGAAAATCAAATCCAAACAAGCAGCATGGTGTTGTCTATATCAAAACAAGGACATCAAAGCAGTCCAACTTAGTCCAGAAAAAAGAAAGAGAAAGAGGGGTAAAAGTCTCAACAAGTGCTGCAATATTGAATATTGTTCATTAATTGCATGCACAACAAGTCATCATAGACTGAACCCCCCCCCAAAAAAAAATAAGTCTATTTTTATTTTCTTATATTTATAAATGCTTATATTCACACATAGTTCCAGCTCTAAAAAGTCAAACAAAACCACAAAATAACTTATCTTTTGACAAATCTGTCCTGCGTATAGACTCCGACGGTCCCGTTTCATATTTCTTCCTCAGGGAACCCAGACGCGGACTTGTGAAAAAATTGAGTGACTAAAAAAACACTGGACTGGACGCTGATTCACACATATACCTCCCCCCCAGGGACCTGCATACTGCCCCCCTCACAGGGACGGCCAAATTTCAAGGGAGTGGAGTGTTGTGGAGGAGTGGCAGAGTGGCCTTGCTATGCCTCTGACACCTAGGGGGTGTCAGAGGCATAGCAAAGGCATGGATGTCCTTCTCACAGAAACATCCACATTTTGGACATCCACAACTGCCATCTTAGGGACGGACGCATAAGAAGGATGTCCTCAACTTCCGTTGCAGGAAAGGACATCCTCAACTGCCGTCGCAGGGACGGAGGCATAGCAAAGGACATCCTTCACCCATACTCTAAAAAAAAAAAAGCAAAAGTTTTTAAAGTTGTTTTTTTTTGGGTGGGAGGTAGTTAGTGACCACTGGGGGAGTCAGGGGAGGTCATCCCCAATTCACTCTGGTGGTCATCTGGTCATTTAAGGCACATTTTTGTGGCTTGGTCATAAAAAAAAGGACCAAGTAAAGTCAGCCAAGTGTTCATCAGGGACGCCCTTCTTTTTTCCATTATCACTTGAGGACACCCATCTGTTATGCACGCCCCAGTCCTGCTTTCGCTACGCCTCCAACACACCCCTGTGAACGTTGGTTGTCCCTGCAATGAGAAGTAGTTGGGGATGCCTAAAATCGGCTTTCGATTATGCCATTTGGGCGACCCTGAGAGAAGGACGCCCATCTCCCGATTTGTGTCGAAAGATGGGCGCCCTTCTCTTTCGAAAATAAGCCTTGGTGCATGGGAATGGTCCATGGAAAGGCACAGTAAAACCATTTTTGTCCACTGTTTGGTAAAAGGGCCCTTAGTCTTTTTTTATTTGCATTTTACACAATAAACATCAAAAACAAATCTTTATAAAGAAATTTTGAACAAAAAGCAAGGAAATTAAACTTGATTTGCTTAAGAAATAATATTTTATATAGTCACAAAATGAGGAGAAGACCAAGACTGAAAACCCATAGTAAGATGGATGATTTTAAAAAAAATGATAAAATAAAGAAAACGGAATAAGACGTAAACCTCCCTCCTATTCAAAAAGGACCTAATAAATCAATGAAAAGTTGGTTCCATCATGAGAAAAAGTATCAATCTTCCTTATATAAAAATTGAATGGGCTGCTAAAAAGATATAACAATTAATCTGATAGAAATTAAAACATTTACAAGGAAACCTAAGTTGGAAAGAGGTTCGCAAAGACATTGCTGCTGAACAAAGTTCCAAACAGTTATTCCTTCTAGCTTGCGTCCACTTAGAGACATTTGGAAATACTTGCACTTTACCACCAAGAAAAGTTATATTATTTATTTATTTGTTGCATTTGTATCCCACCTTATCCCACCTCTTTGCAGGCTCAAAGTGGCTTACAATACATCATGAGTAGTGGAAGAATGTTAGTAAATAAACATATAAAGGGGCATAATCGAATGGAAACATCTATCTCCATGGGCATTTATCTCCAAGAACGGGTCCATGAAGGGGCGGACCGAACCGTATTTTCGAAAAACATGGACGTTTATCTTTTTTTGAGCTGGGCGTTTTTGTTTTTCAGCGATAATGGAAACCGAAAGCGCCCAGCTCAAAAACGAATAACTCCAAGACATTTATTCGTGGGAGGGGCCAGGATTCGTAGTGCACTGGTCCCCCTCACATGCCAGGACACCAACCGGGCACCCTAGGGGGCACTTTTACAAAAAAAAAAAAAGGTAAAACAGCTCCCAGGTGCATAGCACCCTTCCCTTGGGTGTTGAGCCCCCCAAATCCCCCTCAAAACCCACTGCCCACAAGTCTACACCATTACTATAGCCCTAAGGGGTGAAGGGGGGCACCTACATGTGGGTACAGTGGGTTTAGGGGGCGGTTTGGAGGGCTCCCATTTACCAGCACAAGTGTAACAGGTGGGGGGTGGATGGACCTGGGTCCACCTGCCTGAAGTCCACTGCACCCCCTAATGACTGCTCCAGTGACCTGCATACTGCTGCCAGGGAGGTGGGTATGACATTTGAGGGTGAAAATAAAAAGTTGTGAAACGGCATATTTTGTGGTGGGAGGGGGTTTGTGACCACTGGGGGAGTCAGGGGAGGTCAACCCCGATTCCCTCCAGTGGTCATCTGGTCATTTAGGGCACTTTTTGGGGCCATATTCGTGGAAAAACAGGGTCCAGGAAAAGTGCCCTAAATTCTCGCTAAAAACGCATATTTTTTTCCATTATCGGCGAAAGGCGCCCATCTCTGATCGCCCGATAACCACGACCCAGTTCCACCTTCACCACACCTTCGACACGCCCCCATCAACTTTGTCCGCATCCGCGACGGAGTGCAGTTGAAAACGTCCAAATTCGGCTTTCGATTATACCGCTTTATTCGTTTTTGTGAGATAAACGTCTATCTCCCGATTTGGGTCACAATATAGGCGTTTTTCTATTTCGATTATAAGGTGGATAGTATTGCAGGATCTTGGTCAGCATGATGATAATAAAACAAAGTATTAGTATACAAGCAGATATTAAAAAAACAGTTCTGGAATTAGATAGGTGAGTTGTGCATATTCACATCGGTTGATCTTTTTGGTATGCTCTTTCAAAGAGATGGGTCTTCAGTAATATGTTGAAGTTCGTTCTTTCGTAGATCGATTTCAAGCTGCGCGGCAGTGCGTTCCATAACTGTGTGCTCAGGTAGGTGAAGTTTGACGCATGCATTAGTTTGTATTTCATTCCTTTGCAACTGGGGAAGTGCAAAGGAATATCAATAGTCTCATAACACAATCGCAATATAGATTCTCTATCCTGATGAAAAACAAGTATTACCAAAAGAGAAGGTCCTGCAGAGACATCACTTTCAGAAGATCCCAAAATAGTTGATATATTTAATCTAAAGAGACTTCTAAATTTTTCTTTTCAGTTGATGTTATGTAATATAATACATTTTCTGGTGAGGTGGATAGGCTAACTGGATAATCTGTAGCAGACGTCAGCTTGGACTGGATAGATTCAGACTTTAGTAATGTTCTCCAGATTTTCAATTGTTTTTAAAATAATAATTGAGTTGTAGACCTGGTGCAAAATTTCTATGACAGACCAAAGTGATTCAAGGGTTACCATCTCTGGTTTGATGAGCAACTTCAATGGGGTTAGAGTTTTGCAAAGAAGCAGGGGAACCCCCTGTTTGAGATAATAAAGCACGAGCAACATACTTCTCTCTCTAACCAAAACTATTCAGATTGTGCTCTCCTCCGAAAGTGGCATAGCTATTCTTGAAGATGCCGCCACCGACATCTTCTCCTCCTCCTCACGCGACTGAACCACCAGCATCCTTCAACTCTCATGATTGCTGAGGTCAATCATGAGTGGAGGAGTGGCCTAGTGGTTAGGGTGGTGGACTGTGGTCCTGAGAAACTGAGTTCAAGTCCCACTTCAGGCACAGGCAGCTCCTTGTGACTCTGGGCAAGTCACTTAACCCTCCATTGCCCCATATAAGCCGCATTGAGCCTGCCATGAGTAGGAAAGCGCAGGGTACAAATGTAACAAAAAAAAATGCCAGGCTTCAGAGGAGTAGAAGGCCTGATTGGGCTCAGTGAAACCTCCCTTTCCAGGCTGAGGCTCTTCCTAGCTCCAGCAGCAGAAATGCCTGAGGGAGGCACCACAAAAACAATTCCAGAGCATCTCACTAGATAAAAATGATAAGTCTAAAGTTGGGAATCCAGGAAGGTCAGCAGATGCACACAAGTGGACTTGCTGAGGCAAGTGTGTCTAGGATCTTGGAGCAGTCCTTGATCCCTTTTCTGTTTATTTTCTTAAGTGTTCATGTCTGGCAAGAAGTGGAGCCACTCTGACTAATGCAGAGAGATAACTCACCTAGAAAGTCAAAGGTTAGGAGCACTGACTTATGTGGCATTCATAGAGGGGCATAATCGAAAGGGACACCCAAGTTTTGTTGAGGACTTCCTTGCAAAACGTCCTGAAGGAGGGGCGGGGAAACCTGTATTATCAAAAAAGATGGACGTCCATCTTTTGTTTTGATAATACGGTCGGGGGCGCCCAAATCTTGAAATTTAGGTTGTCCTTAGAGATGGTTGTCCCTAGACTTCATTGTTTCTGATTTTCGGCAATAATGGAAATCGAGGACACCCATCTCAGAAACGACCAAATCCAAGCCATTTGGTCGTGGGAGGAGCTAGCATTCATAGTGCACTGGTCCCCCTGACATGCCAGGACACCAACCGGGCACCCTAGGGGGCACTGCAGTGGACTTCAGAAATTGCTCCCAGTTACATAGCTCCCTTACCTTGTGTGCTGAGCCCCCCAAATCCCCCCCAAAACCCACTACCCACAACTGTACACCACTTCTATAGCCCTTACGGGTGAAGGGGGGCACCTAGATGTGGGTACAGTGAGTTTCTGGTGGGTTTTGGAGGGATCACATTTACCACCACAAGTGTAACAGGTAGGGGGGGATGGGCCTGGGTCTGCCTGTCTGAAGTGCACTGCACCCACTAAAACAGTTCCAGGGTAATGCATACTGCTGTCATGGAGCTAGGTATGACATTTGAGGCTGGCATAGAGGCTGGTACAAAATATTTTGAAAGATTTTTTTTGAGGGTGGGAGGGGGTTAGTGACCACTGGGGAAGTAAGAGAAGGTGATCCCCGATTCTCTCCGGTGGTCATCTGGTCAGTTCAGGCACCTTTTTGTGACTTGGTCGTAAGAAAAACAGGACCAGGTAAAGTCGTCCAAGTGCTCGTCAGGGACGCCCTTTTTTTTTCCATTATGGGTTGATGACGTCCATGTATTAGGCATGCCCAAGTCCCGCCTTCGCTATGCCTCCGACACATCCCCATGAACTTTGGCCATCCCTGCGACGGAAAGCAGTTGGGGATGTCCAAAATCGGCTTTTGATTATACTGATTTGGACGACCCTGTGAGAAGAACTCCCATCTTCCGATTTGTGTCAAAAGATGGGCGTCCTTCTCTTTCAAAAATAAGCCTGATAAAGAGCCCCAAAGAACTGGCATGGAATCAAAATGTTCTGCCAAAAATGTCAAAATTCTAGAAATATAAATAGAAGCTTATTTGTAATGACTTCATTGTTCTATACTGGTGCCACTTATCTAATACATGGCATGTACAGAGTAGAGTCATTTTCATGTGTATATTGCAATATGTGCATATAAAATGGCTTTTATACACATGTTAGGTGTAAATGTACAAGGGATAGCATGTTCACATGTATTTTTGCTGTAGGCATTAATAAGGATGCTGTCTGTGTGGAGCAGGAGTACAGTCATGAAGCACATGTCTAGATTTTAAAATACCTTAATTTATGCATGTACTTCAATAATCGATGTGCATATATTCATACCTGCACTTGAGCAGGTGTAATGCCTACAATGTAGGCACAATCTCTGCAGGATTTACATTAATATTTTTTAAAATACAAATAAGTGCCTATTTGTCTTTATAACGTTGGCACAAACACCTGTATTCTATAAAGGTCACTCAAAGTCAGCTGCCCAGATTTGGGCGTGGATCCCAGATGTGCATAAAAACTAACTAGTCAATTAGGTGCCAACAATTAATTATTAGAATTAATTGGTACTAATTATGAGTTACACACTCATCTGCCCCATGCATTATTCTATAACATGTCAATTTTTAACTTTATATTTGCGTATATATTTAAAGGATTTTCAAAATTTTATACTCATCTGATTTCAGAGAAAGGAGTCAGCTAGGGGATCTGAAATCAGATGAGTATAAAATTTTGAAAATCCTTTAAATATATATGCAAATATCCACCCAAAAAGCTTAATTTACATTAACAACTAAAATATATTATGAAAAGAATTATTTTATAGATCATATAGAAAGAATTATTTTATAGATAATTTGGGTTTCCCAAGTTAAAATTTGTTTTTCTGTAGCTTTAGTCCTGATCACTGTCTCATACATTTTTCAAACATACAGCACGGGTTTGTCTAGGCACTCCAGCAGTGAAAGAATTGAATAATCAACATTATTTCAATGGTTGTGATTTTATAACTTGTTCTCATGCTGATTTGCCTATGTAAGAACATGATGCATCAATAATAAAGAGCACAAAATAAAACAAGTGATTGGAACTAAGAGTTTGAATGACAGGAGAAAATTGTAACAGCATATCATTACTATTACATGACTCAGGTACGATGACGGGAGATGGATTCAGAATTTATTGTAACAGCACAGAATGCTCTAGAAGGACAAACTCTGAAGGCAACAACACAGCATTATATATCAAAGGAAAATTAGAGGTTAAGGAATTGAAGCTGCCAGATCGTAAGAAATAGAGTGAATGAGCTTGGATAAAGCCAGAGCTCAAAGGTCTAATGAGCAGAAAAAGAGTATAGAGCAGGTTCCCGAGGGAAGAAAGACATAAGAATGACACTATGAGTTTTAAAAAAATGGTTTGAAAAGATAACTCGACTTTGATTATTACATGAGACTGTAATTTCCTGAAAATTAATTGAGAATAGCTTATGAGATTTAGCTAGGTAGAGTCACAATACAGTAGTATTTTAAAAGTGTCATATATGAATGCCACAGCACACAAGGAACTAGCTTGGAAAATCCTTATAAAATATAAACATTTGCCACAGACATTTCAACTGCACATATACTTCAAGCATGCATATATTTTTTTATTTAGCTGTATCACATATGTGTAAGAAAACAAGTTTGCGATCTATTCGTGTAAGCAGTGATTTGTTACCTCTCTGTGAAAAATGCAGGAAAAGAGTCATACAAGTACAGGGACCAGAGTCAATAGTAATGAATGAGGGTGTTATATAAGTTAGTCTAAAAGGTCTAGTAAGTCAGCAATATAATACAATGTGTTACATTGTATTCCAGAGGAACTTTCAAGTTATCTTGTGTTACCGTTGAAGTGTCCCTATGCAATCATTTTGGAACTCTGAGACGTCTCCTCCATATGACAATTGCCTCATGTAATATAAATCTGTTCATGAGCACATTTTATGCCTCAGGCAAAGGCTTCAGTCATTTTTGTGTGTGGGTATGGGAGAGAGAGTGTGGGGGTGGGGGGGTGGGGGGGGGGGGGTTACATGGTATTTGTTGTAACATTATTTGATTTAGTTACTTGTCCTAGCAACAAGTTTTTACCCTTACGTATAGTAACAATTGAATTTGAAATCTGTCTTCCATACTGAGAATAGATGGGTACTGGTAAATATCAAATTGTGCAATCAGGCTCTTAAAAAAATCTTCTCATAAGAAACAATGATTGGCAATTTATTAAAGCATAAGAATGCCATCTGTATCCTTGTCTTTCTGGGTGTGGAAACAAAAGATGAGGCTGAAATGGTCATTCTTACCAGTGGATAGAGATGAATAGTGGAGTGCACCAGAGACCTTTATTGGAACCATTGTTCATTAATGGTCTGTAAGAAGGAAGACTCAGTAGCTTTGTTGAATGCACAGAATTATTCAAAATAATTAAGTTCTATTTGTTTGTTCCATCTTTCCAGCATTTCTACTGTTTACACAGACATAGCAACTTAAAATTGCAAATATACAAAAGTAGAAACAACAACAATAATAAAGTATTTTTTCAGAAGTTAACCACAGATTGGGCAACTTTCAAACACTGCAACTATGTGTAAAGCCTGCAGATTGTTATGATTCTGCTAGATAGGCAGGGGAAGGTTTGGAACTCACTCCTGATTGGCTTATCAGGGGCTGACAAAGAAAAAAATGGGGTTCACACTCTCCACAGGAACGGAAACCAAACAGTAAAGGGGTGGAAAGGACCCAAAATCAAATGATCAGTCAACCACACAAGGGTAAGATGCTCCAAAAGAACCCTTTATTCAGACCCAACACGGTCCGTGTTTCGGCTAGAACAGCCTTCTTCAGGGGTCAATCTATTGGTGTTCAGTAATATGTTGACTGATTGAGCATTTAGATATCTTGGCGAGCTTTTTATATAATGTGCTGCTGATATAAATGCATATCATTTACAGCCTTCTCCGGGCTGACTCCCAGGTCTACTCCGATCCACTCAGGGTCTCTGCTCTAGGTGGGGCATTTTTCTCTTTACATCTACTTTTCTCTCAGTTACTACTTATGGCTCCAGTACACTTTTTCTTTTTGGCACTGTCCCTTCCTAATTTGTTTCTCCATCTTAAACCACTGTACACTGCAGGAACACATTGTCCACCATCTGTATTCCTCATCTCACCGTCTTTGTTTTCCTTTTCCTTTTTCTCAGCTCTCAACCTTAAACATTTCCTTTCTTCTATTCATCCATCTCCTTTCTATCTGAGTACATCTTGCCTTCGTCGCCTTCGTCGCTGTCGTCGTACCTCTCCTACTCTTCTCCGTACTCTCTTACTCCTCCTGCTTTCTGCTGGGGACATTAATCCCAATCCTGGTCCTCCACATCAGCTCTCGTCCTATCCATGCAAACAATTCCGGGATGTCTCCAATCTCATCTCTATTCCCCTCCTCCCCCCTCTTCCCTCCCCTTCTCGTGTGCCCTGCTCGGTCTGCAACAAACTTCCCTTCACCCATGATCTCTTCATCTCCCATTCCCTTCAACTGCTCGCCCTAACTGAAACCTGGCTCACCCCGATGACTCTGCCTCAGTCGCAGCCCTATGCTATGGAGGTTATCTTTTCTCCCATACTCCCCGCCCAGTTGGCTGCGGAGGAGGAGTCGGGTTTCTACTTTCGCCCTCCTGTAGTTTTCAACCCCTCCTCCTACCGCAGTCTCACTGCTTCTCATCCTTTGAAATTCACTCCATCCGTCTATTCTACCCGCTGCCACTCAGAGTTGCAGTCATTTACCGCCCCCCTGATAAGTCCCCCTCTTCCTTCCTTACTGACTTTGATGCCTGGCTCTCTGTTTTTCTTGAACCCTCATCTCTGTCCCTCATTCTTGGAGACTTTAACATACACGCTGACGACCCATCCGATGAATTCCAGAGTTTAATTACGCGTTGGGTAAAGAAATATTTTCTCCGATTTGTTTTAAATTTACTACACTGTAGTTTCATCGCATGTCCCCTAGTCCTAGTATTTTTGGAAAGCGTGAACAGATGCTTCACATCCACCTGTTCCACTCCACTCATTATTTTATATACCTCTATCATGTCTCCCCTCATCTGTCTCTTCTCCAAGATGAAAAGCCCTAGCCTCCTTAGTCTTTCTTCATAGGGAAGTCATCCCATCCCCGCTATCATTTTATTCGCCCTTCGCTGCACCTTTTCCAGTTCCACTATATCTTTCTTGAGATGCGGCGACCAGAATTGAACACAATACTCAAGGTGCGGTCGCACCATGGAGCGATACAATGGCATTATAACATCCAAAAACTGACACCAGTTTTCACTCCCCTCCCCCTCCCATCCTCCTCTATCCAGTAGCACAAACACTCAGTTTTCCCTTCCCCCATCTCCAGCAATACTAGAACAGAAATGAAATATATCAGAGATGCACATTTCACAAAGCTGAGACAGTCCAACTGATAAAATAAAATGTTTTTTTTTTCTACCTTTGTAGTCTGAGCATTTTATTTTTCCATTCGATTGTCTGTGTCTCTTCTGCTTTTCTCTGTTTTTCCTGCCTTTCCAGTGTCTCCTGTCTATTTGACATTTCTTCTTTCTCCATGTCTGCCATCTATCTTCTCTCTGTGTCTCTAATTGTCCTCTCCAGCATCTCTCCTTGTTGTCCCTGTTCCAATCTTCCCCCCATGTTCAACAACTGCTCTTTTAGTGACCCTATCCTCCCCTTTATATTCAGCATTACCTCTGTGCCTTTATCCTTCCCCTTATAATCAACAATGCTCCTCAGTGTTCCCATCCCACCCCTTTTCCACCACTGTCCTATGTCCCTGTCTCTGTTCTTACTCCATGCCCAATATCTCTTGTTTGTGCCTTGTCCCTCCCCTCTCTTCATTTCCTCCCACACCTTAGATTCAGCATTTCTCCATCTCTCTCCCCTGACCCCCCTCGTGGTCTGGCATAACTCACTCTCTCCATCTGTGGGTCCAGCATCTCTCATGCTCTGTTCCAAAGCCCAATCCAGGCTCTGTCTTTTGCCTCTCTCTCTCCCCCCTCTTGTGTTCCTCTTCTTGGCAGGTCCATCGTATTTCCATGTCCCCCCCCAGCCTCCCTTACCACAGGGTCCAGCACATCTCACTGTTCTCCCCCCCCCCTACCCCAGGGTCCAAGACATCTCAGTCTTCCCTCTCCTGCTTTTCAGTCTTCCATGTCATTTGAACCTCTCTGCCAGAGATGATCCGACTGAGTGAAACATTCCATTTTCTTTTTCAGATTTTATTTATATGTAGTTTGTGCAGCTTCTCTCCCCAAATTGACCCTAAGGTAGTGTCAGATCAGGGGATGGGACATATGGGAGGCAGGGGCATGGTGGGGCACCACAACCTCTTGAGCTGGCCCTGGACATTTCGATTAGCTTTCTAATAGTTTAGAATTTGTAGCCTGCCAGACAAACTCATATCCTGGTCAGTTGTATCACTGTAACTTCTCAGATTAACCATATTCTCTGGATGAACTTCTGGCATTTGATATTAACTGTTTGGCATTCATTCTAGTATCTTCAGCATTCAGAGGGCAATTCTATAAAGGGGCACCTATTTTTAGGCAACAAGAAGGCACCTATTTGGAGCCTATTCTATAAAGGAAAGAAGGTGCTTACTGTCCTTTATAAAATGCTAGCATAACTGGGTATATACATGCCCATATGATTAGACATAAACACACCAGTCATAGAGCTGGTGTAAAGATTCACACCTAGATTGGAGAGATAACACATAAGTTATAGTACTATATAAACTACATATGTAAGCATACACCCTCCCCATGTTCCACCCAGACTCTACCTATGTGAACACCCATCTGGAATGTATGCACCATTGAAGATAGCTGCAACAGAATAGTTATATAGAATGAATAAAACACTTTTTTTTTTACTCTTTCAAAAGATGCAAAGACCAGGGAACACTTAATGAAGTTACATGGATATACTTTTAAAACAAATAGGAGGAAATATTTTTTCACTCAACAAATAGTTAAGCTCTACAACTCTTTGCCAGAGGATGTTGTAACAGCGGTTAACATATCTGGGTTTCAAACGTTTTGTACAAGTTCCTGGAGGAAAACTCCATAGTCTGTTATTGAGGTGGACATGGGGGAAGCCACTGCTTGCCCTGGGATTGGTAGGATGGAATGTTGCTACTATTTGGGTTCTGCCAGGTATATGTGACCTGGATTGGCCACTGTTGGCGACAGGATACTGGGCCGTTGGTCTGTCCCAGTATGGCTATTCTTATGTTCTTATGGTTCAGAAATAACTGGAATAATAGCATTTACGTGCATATTTGCTTCCTAAATGTACACTGCTCCTTACAGAATTGCTCCATCTCTGTAGAATGAAGTAAATATGGTGATATGAACATAAAAAATATGCTGCTAATTTGTTTGATCTTGCTTTCTGTGCATTTACTTCATGGTTGTAAATGTTTTAGCTGCTAGATGCAATGTGTTCAGAAATGAGCACAATGCACCAGGTGAGGTCTTACTTTATGGCCTATAGAATAGCATAAATCATCTTGTATTTTCTATTAGTTTATCTAGGGTTTTTACTCCTAGGAATATATGAATTGTAAATTTATGTGTTAGCTAATTAGGGGTTTTTTGAGGATACAAGAAATTGATATGTATTGACGTTTTCATGCCACAGGTACTACTGCTTCATATAATCCACAATTCATTGGTGTATTTAACTTCCTTCTGATCATTGCTCCTGTCTGTTGTTTAGCTCCACTTTCTGTTAGTTCTCCGCTCATGCATCCCTGTTTTTTTCTGTTCTATGAGGTCTTCTCTGCTTCATTTTCTTGTCTGACCTTTGTTCCAATTCTATTAATAGCTTTCATCCAGTTTGATCCCAGGCTCTTTTTTTTACCACTCCTGATCCCTGTCTGCTTCCACATCCTGCCTTAGATTGAACTCTCTGGTTTTGACCTCAGCCTGGATCTGATTTCATATTTATCTTCTGGACTAGCTTGTCACACTTTAAATACTATGATCAGTTCACCTGCTCTCTCAGAAATTATTGCCTCCTTTCAGCTGCCTATGAATTGACCATGACCACAACATGATTGTTGCTATTTGGGATTTGTAACTCTATTCACCTTCCAGAGGTCAAAATAATTTTGAGTGAATCAAGTCTTAAAGAATAGAATGCTTCCTTGTTCCGCTTGAATAGTTTCTTCGTTTCCTAGAGAAATTTACCATAAACTCTGCGGTGACTCATCATGTTACTCGTATGTATTTGAGAACTGTGAGACTGAAAACCAAATCAACAGAATTATACTAACTAGGTATGAAAGATGGTATGGAGATCGTATTGTTCACATAAAAAGTACAGAGATAGAGATTCAAAAATAAGTAAAGAAATCTAGCACCCAGCATGCAGGTTTCACAAAAGATGATTGTAAACTAAAATGACAGCCTTATTACTACCTCATGTTGAACAGGAGAACATTTTAATATTCCCATAACAACACAGTGAAAAACATATGATCTTGTCTTACTGCTGCTATTGTTGCTATGATGGTTGATTATGAGGAAATGGTTAAATGTATTCTTATACTAACTTATATTTTAGTATCTATAACTATAAAATTACATATTCTGACTGTGATAAATCTTATGTCATGGTCAACAAGGACCACATTGGTTGTACAGAATTAGTCAGAGTTTGAGAAGTTGCCAACATATATACAGCTCTTGATTGCCTTGTTGGAAAAGCCATGGAGAGGTCAAATTGTGAAGGATAACTAGAAAAATGCATTTGTACAACTTCAAAAAGAAAGTTGAAACTGTGATACAGTATAAGTGATGTCATTTTTGATAGAATAACAAAAATGCTTACAGCCTTAGGGGTCCTTTTACAAAGGCGCACTGAAAAATGGCTTGTGGTAGTGTAGGCGTGGGTTTTGGGCGCATGCCGATCCATTTTTTACCGTGCCTGCAAAAAAGGCCTTTTTCTTTTTTGCTGAAATGGACATGTGGCAAAATGAAAATTGATGCGCATCCATTTTGGGTCTAAGACCTTACCACCAGCCATTGACCTGGCGGTAAAGACTCACACAGTAACCAGGCAGTAATGACCTACGCACGCCAAATGCCATTTGGTGCGCGTCCTTTATGCATGCTTGAAAATAAAAAATATTTTTCAGACACGCGTATTGGACGCACAACAAAAATGAAATTACCACAAGAGCCACACAATAGTCTGGCACTAACTCCATTTTGGCACGTGTTGGACACGCGTAGAAGCTTACACGGCTTAGTAAAAGGGCCCCTTAAAGACCTATTAGAGTACCATTTCTTCCCTGATAGAATTAAGTACATCTGCTCTATCGATTCCCAAGTTAACTGAGACATGTGATAAGGCTTTTTCATGTATAAACCCTTCATTGTAGAACTCACTCCCTGACAAACTAAGGTTAGTTAAGGATTACTGTCAATTTTTAAGATCTGTAAGGCTTGGTTATTTACTGCTGCCTTTTCCTAAGCTTAAATGGTTCAATGAAGAATTGAAAAAACTAAAAACTCAAGTAAGGAGACTTGAAAGAGCATGGAATAAAATGAAAGATGAATACACACTCAATGCATGGAAACAAATGCAAAGAAAATATAAATATACAATTAGACAAACTAAAAGGTCATATTACAAATCCAATATAGGGCCAGATTATAAAGACACACATAAATTATTCCAACTCGTGCACAAACTTCTTGACACCTCACCGGTTACCACAACTAGTACAGATACCCCATCAGCAGATGATCTGGCTATTTACTTCAATGAGAAAATTATAAAAACTATGATCCACCTTACCACTTAACACCACTGACCATGAAAAATTTATTAATTGCTTGGATCCAGTCACCGATGAATATCCAGCAGACCGAATTTGGACAAACTTTGACCTACTGGAGGAAGAAACCATCACCCAAGCGATCAACAGATTCACCAAGTCCCACTGCAAACTGGACTCATGCCCCAGTTACTTAATAAAATCTGCCCCTCAATGTTTCATATCTGATCTCAACTCCTACTTAAATTTCATGCTCCAACATGGACTCTTCCCTATGGATAAAGGAAATATATTACTTACTCCAATACCTAAAGATCTAAAGAAACAATTAAATGACATAACTAACTATCGCCCGGTAGCATCCATCTCACTTGTTGTTAAGCTAATGGAAAGTTTAGTTACCAAACAACTTACCGATTATTTATATAACTTCTCAATATTACATGTATCTCAATCAGGATTTCGAGCTAATTATAGCACCGAAATAGTACTAATAACGCTCTTAACTAAATTTAAACAAATAATTGCAGCTGGCAATAATGCTTTCCTCTTACAATTTGACATGTCCAGCGCGTTCGATATGTTCAGTCATAACATACTATTGAACATCCTAGAATATTTTGGGATTGGAGGTAATGTACTGAATTGGATTACTGGCTTCCTAACCGCAAGAACATACCAAGTGATATCAAAGTTGACTACATCATCACCATGGAAACTTGAATGTGGAGTGCCTCAGGGATTGCTGCTATCACCAGCCCTCTTCAATTTAATGATGACTCCACTGGCCAAATCACTATCCAATCAAGGCCTCAATCCATACATCTATGCAGACGATGTAACGATTTACATTCCGTTTAAAAATGATCTAACAGAAATTACAAATAAAATCAATCACAGCTTCAAAATAATTAACTCATGGGCGAATACATTTCAACTAAAGCTTAACGCAGAAAAGACACAATGCCTTATCCTCTCATCACAATATAACAAAATCAAGTATACTACTATAAATACCCCAAGCCATACTCTTCCTATTTCAGACACCTTGAAACTCCTGGGAGTCACAATTGATCGAAATCTTACATTAGAAAGGCACGCGAAAAATGTAACAAAGAAAATGTTCCATGCAATGTGGAAACTCAAAAGAGTTAAACCTTTCTTCCCAAGAGAGGTATTGTGCAATCTGGTCCAATCAATGCTGTTGAGCCACTTGGACTACTGCAATTCCATTTACGCCAGATGCAAAGCACATATTTATTTATTTATTTACAGCACTTATACCCCACAATTTCCCACCCAAGGGTAGGCCCAATGTGGCTTACAACAATCTACATAAACATACAGCAGGCAAGGTCAAACAGTTAATGTCCTAGAAGTATAATGGAAAAGGACAGAAGCGAGGGGAAGAAAAGAGAAAAAGCAGAGGTGGTAATATGACAGCGGGGAAGACAGTTCAGAAGTTATAGATGCCAGATGGGAGTGGTGTGTACGCTTTGCCAAATAGAAAGGTCTTGAGGCGCTTTTTGAAGATAGGATGATCAGTGGTAAATTTCACTAGCTTAGGCAGATCATTCCATACATGAGGACTAGTGTAAGATAAAGTTGATGCGTAGGTTATTTTGTATTTAAGTCCAGAATATACTGGGTAATGGAGGTTTAAGTATGATCGTGCAGACCTGTGAGAGAAATTCCAAACTGCCCAAAACACTGCAGCCAGACTCATATTTGGAAAAGCGAAATATGAAAGCGCCAAGCCCCTCAGAGAAAACTTGCACTGACTCCCACTGAGAGATCAAATTGTATTCAAAACCTGTACCCTGGTTCATAAAGTTATTCATGGAGAGGTCCCGCTGTATATGTCAGACCTCATAGACCTACCAGCAAGGAATACAAAAACATGATCACACACTTTCTTGAACCTCCATTACCCCAATTGCAAAGGACTTAAATATAAATCAATTTATGCATCTAGCTTCTCCTACATCAGCACGCAACTGTGGAATACATTGCCAAAAGCCATAAAAACAATGCATGATTTCTTAGACTTCCGTAAATCACTAAAGACTAAGTTGTTCAAAAAGACTTATCTAAAGGATCCTTCACAAATGATCTGATATCTAAATTTTACCAGAACAAGATAACATTGAACTCTTTTATTTGTTACTTCTTTCATATTATCACTATTGAACATTATACATTACCCCTTGATCTCCAATGCCTGCAATGAATTGTTTATTTACTTACTTATAATGTATTTTATATTTTCTGTAGTTTAAACGTTATAATATTCTGTATTTCTCATTCCGTAATGGTGATCACCATTACAGCATAATGTAAGCCACATTGAGCCCGCAAATGGGTGGGAAAATGTGGGATACAAATGCAGCAAATAAATAAATAAACAAAAAATAAATAAACAAACAAACAAATAAATAAATCACATACAGCAGACAAAACATTTTTTTGTTTTGGTCAGGGACATACATGTAAAATTAATCTAATTCCCAAGCAAATGTTATTTTAAAGTAAAGCACCAGCAGAGTAAATATCACTTCAAACAGACTTTCATAAGTTGTTTAGCATACTCTAAATATATTTAAGCACATTTACATAGGATTTTATGAGGATCATCAGATTTCACAGCATCAATGTTGCAATTCAGACTTTTAAGAGCAACGATGTGCAAATCTTCATCGATCCATATTTTTCTCAAGTTTGAAATGAATTTACTCATCCAAATAGCCACATAATTAGTTGAAAACATATTCTCTCACATTGATAAAAATGGCCACAGTGTCTTTTGGAAATGCTGACGTTTAAATGCCAATCAACTGACTGAACTACTGACACACCTGATTGGTTAAGACAAAAATCACAGCAACCAATAACACAAGGGACCACCATTCTAGCCTTGCATTTAGATCCAGCGCCGTTCTTTATAATTTAAAAGCTTTTTGTAAATATAGATTATATAGCCCACTTGAATAGAACTTGACAGTTTTTGTATCTGCTTTCAGTGAACCCCATCCAAACGTTTTCTACTAATTATGGGGATATTTGGATGAGTAAATTCATTTGAAAACTTGAAAAAATATGGATCGATGAAGATTTACACATCATTGCTCTTGAAAGTCTGGATTGCAACGTTGATTCTGTGAATTCTGATGATCCTCATAAAAACCTATGCAAATGTACTTAGAGTATGCTAAACTACTTATGAAAGTCTGTTTGAAGTGATATTTACTCTGCTGGTACTTTACTTTTGAAATAACAGTTGCTTGGGAATTAGATTATTTTTTTCTAAGCTTGGCATCTAATTAATGCATTTTTGCTCCTCTTAAATTATGCTTTGTCTGCTTCTGAACATGTTTTTTTTACGTAGATGGGTTTTTAAAGCACATTATTTTTCAGTTTAAATCGTCTTTATTGAATTTTAATATTAAAGCATACAAAAATTAAGACGTATATAACATTTAACAGTAAATATATGGAGAAAACATGTAAGTTGACATGAAGGAATATACAAATGTAAAAGAGTACATTTGGCATATTGTAATAAAAGTGAATTTTAAAGATTGTGTTGACCAACCAATGCACTTGGGGACTATATTTTTGATTAGAAAATGGTTCTGTTTAAAAATGATTGTTTGACTTTGATTGTATGAAAATAAGTTGGAATGTAGAAGATAAGACACAGCTTTAATTAATTTGTTATGTGAAGGGAAAGATGGGGCCTGTTTTCGAGTTCAGATTGGCCACCTGGACTGGAAAACATGTGACCACATTCTCACAGTATGGCTTGTTTACCTAAACAGAGAAGCATTCTGTAATATTCCTTAGCTCTGAACATGAGTTCTAAACCTATTAAAAAAGGGAGGCCTCTGGCAGTGAAGTGGGAGCTCATCTGTGAGTAACGTACGAACTGCGCAGAGAACCATGTTTCCTGGTCAAAGAATCTCCTGGCTATCGCTGTGAACAGGGCCTTCCCAGCTGATGATAAGAGCCTGGATGATGTAAGGACCAGTGATGATTGTTTATAATGTATTATTGCTTCTTTTCCTGGTGTAGGAACTCTTAGCATTGCTTAGATGTAACCAGTGATGTAATGATTGTTTATAGATAGGTATTGTTTCTTTTTAGTTACATAGCTAATCATTGTACGTATATAGATTAATCACTGTATATATGTCTTAACCATTGTAGATTTTAGAACCTCTAATGAAGGTCTCATTTACCTAATATGAATCCAAAAGAATCCACAGTAATTATTGAGTAGTCTGTGTCAGTGAAGCAGGCTGTAAATCCATAGCAATACACATATATAAAGCAGTAATAAGAAATAAGTAGTACAAACTTAGGGCCCTTTTTATGAAGCTGTTGCAAAAGGGGTCCTGCACTGGTGTCTGCGCATGTTTTTGATGCACACCAAGGCCCCGTTTTTCGCAGTGCGGTTGTTCTTTTTTTAAAGAAATGGCCGTGTGGCGAGTGAAGCACTTGCCGTTTGGCCATTTGGGGTGGGAGTGGGGGCCTTCCTGCCACCCATTGAGGTGGCAGTAAAGGCTCCCAAGCTGACCTGGCAGTAACTGAGCAGCGTGTGGCACTGCCCGATCACTATTAGGTACAAAATGGCGCTTCAAAAATAAAAATATTTTTGTAGCACTGAATATGACACATGCTGGGGGTGGGAAGTACCGCTGGGCAGCTGTGGTAGTCCAGGGTTACTTCCTTTTTAGCGAGTGGTAAGCCCGTATTGGACTTACCGCCGCTTTGTAAAAGGGGCCCTGTTTACTAAGCCATGCTAGAGGCATGCTAGTGTTTTTAGTGTACACTAAGCATCAGCAAGCGCTAACCATGTAGATCCCATAATATTCTTATTCAGTCAACATGGTTAGCGCATGCTAATTTTTAGCATGTGCTAGAAATGCTAGTGCACCTTAGTAAACATGGCCCTTAATAAGTAATACAAATGAAGTACATGGAATGATACACATGATTCATCTCATGTCTTATCTGAGGAGCAGAAATTCGATACAGGTTTCCATATTTTAACAAAAGTACCAATCCGGTTAATTTTGTCAACCAATTTAGCTTCGTATTTATAAACTAAGCAAACAGAATTCCACCATAAATTAAAGAACACCTTAGAATTATCCTTCCATTCAGACATTACAGTTTTAAGAGCAATGGATAGTAACATATCTAAACGTTTATGCTCTTCTGGGGAAAAAGCAAGAAATTGACAAGTCGAGTTGATGATGCTATAACTTAAAGGGGTATTAATGTTACAAAGTGCACAGATTCTAAGACAGACTAAATTCCAAAAGGATTGTAAAATAGGAAAGGAATACAGCATATGTTCAAGTACATCTATGGCGAAATTACAGGACCAACAAAGGTATGAAGAATTACCATTTATTTAGTTTGTCTAAGAGGAGTCCAGGGAATCTTATGCAGAATAAAGTAAAGTGACCACATTATAAGGGCTGACTTTAAAGGTCTATTTACTTTTGACCATTGTTCATTAGACATGGATGTTATTAGCTCATTTTCCTATAGGTGTTGAAGAGATAAGTTACAGTCATCAAAAGTATATAAGAATAAATTATAAAAGCGAGATGCAGAGTTACCTTTTAACAGAGCTTCTGCAAAAATGTGAAAAATTTCTGGAGTATGGGGTTGAAGCATATGATCTTAAGGAAACTGGCGAGAGCTGATCTGTAGACATTTGAAGAACTGGGAGTGAAAACTTTTAGATTGTAAAGCAATAACATCAAAGAAATGAAAAAATACCTAATTTAATCCAAGTAGACTACCAAATGGGGAATTTATTGAATACAACATGTGTATTACCTCATAAAGGAGCAGAGGCTGTTGCTAAAATAGGATGTTTAATGGCTATTTAAACTACCAAATAATATGCTAAAGTCTTCACCCTTATGAGGAAAACAAGTTCCCATTCTAAAATACAGAGGGATTGGGTGGGACTATTGTTGTTCAATTCAGAGCCAGGCCTGAAAGTTATCATTGGGAGTATCAATCATCCATCATGATGCTGCTCATAGTAAAAAGGCCTGATTGTATAATTCAAAATCAGCAAATTTGACTGCACCTGTAATCTTACTGACTTTAAGTTTTTGGTGGTTTGTTATTCTAAAGAAATTAAGTAAACAGTTTTTCTATTTTAGTGAAAAAAAGATTTAGGGAATTGAACAGGAAGCATGCTTAGTAAGTATAAAACTAAAGGGGATAACATCATTTTAATTGACTCTAGTTTACCCCACAAGGAGAGGTACAGCAGATTCCATTTTTGACAGGAGGACTTAGGCAGAATGAATACCCTGGATGTATTTTCTTGCACAGTTCTTGAAGTGTAGACTTAAATGTATGACCTAGGTATTTGATGCCCTATTTACACCAACATAACAGAGAACAAACATCATTTTGGTCCTGTTTATGAAATAGATAGAAAGAGCACCAAACTGTTCAATAATATGAAATACCTGTGGGACAGAAGTTTGAGGGAAAGAGAGATATAAAAGGACATCATTTGCATAAGCAGATAATTTTACTTGAGTATTAGCAATAGGAATACCAAGAACATGTGGAGATGTGTGTATTGCAATAAGTAAATGCTCTAATGCCAAAATAAAGAGGAGAGGAGATAATGGGCACCCCTGCTTTGTTCCACGAGTCAGGGAAAATGGTTGAGTCAAAGAATCATTGATAAACAGTCTAGCTGTCAGCTGGGAATAGAGGATTTGCACCATGTTAATAAAAGAAGGAACAAATTTGAACCATTCAAATCATGGAAATAAAAAATGCCATTCAATATAGCCAAATTCCTTTTTGGTGTCTAATGATGCTACAGAAGCAGGATCTTTCATATTTTGAGCTTGATGAATGACATGGGAAAAAATTCTTGTATTGTCAGATGTTAGTCTGCCCTTAATGAATCCAGATTGTGAATGATGAATAATTGAGCCAATAATTTTAGATGGTCATTCAACTAGTACCTTCGCAAACATTTTGCAATCATAATTTAATTATGGTCTATAGATTGGTCTATAATTTTTGGTCATAGTGGGTCCCTACCGGGTCTTGCAATACTAACAATATTAGCTTCAGCAAAGACCTGTTACTGTAGGAGGAGGAAATAAAATTATTGTATAATTTAAGTAATCGAGGAAACATGAGAGATGAAAAGTGTTTATAGTAATCAATTAAGCACATTTTAACTTTTAGAACTCATATGACATTTTTAAAATTTAAATTCTCTATATTGTTGTCCTTCCTTATTTTTATCATGTTTTAAGGTAGGTTTTTGTCTACTTAATTTATCTTATATTTCTGGTCATGTTTTGTTTGATGTTATACTGGATCATGTAGAACACTATTGGAATCTCTATCAAGTAATGCGTAGAAGGGTCAGACTAAGTAGAGTAGGCTAACAGATTCTAAAGTCTATGCAGTACTACAACACCCAAGTTAGAGGTTACAACAATGTTACTTCTTACATCAATATTTGTAGGAGACCTCTAATGACTGTGCACTTTTTAGCCGATTTTGGTGGGTGCAAGAACCTTGCCCATTTGCTCCACTGCATTTTCGTTACAGTTTAAGTATATGAATTTAAGATAAAATCAAAACTAAATTAAGGGTCACAACATTAAGTATAGAAAAGAAACAGAGAAACGTGATGCCAGATAAAGGCCAAATGGGCCATCCAATCTGCTCATCCACACCATACAATATCTCTTCCTCTCCCTAAGAGATCCCACGTGCTTGTCCCATGCTTTCTTAAATTTAGATACAGTCTTTGACTCCACCATCTCCACCAGAAGGCTGTTCCATATACCCACTACCCTTTCTGTACAAAAGTATTTCGATTACTCCTGAGCCTATAACCTTTAAACTCATCCTATGCTCTCTCTCTCATTCGAAAGTTTTCCTTCCATTGAAATAGACAGGAGAGATGGGATAGGATAGAGACATTTAAATATCTCTGCAGCTTTAATGTACAGGAGGCAAGTCTATCTTCCAGAGTATACATATTGAGATCAGTATAATTTTTATTTTGGAAGATTATCATTTTGATTCAGCTCATACCTTTTCAGTAATATGAAAAGCTACTTGGCCAAAGGGCTTTAGTGCCCCATAGTTGGGAGGAGAGGGCTCCTGGACAGGCCAATTGCAGAAGGCTGCTGATGGGTGGGTAGTGGAAGAGGGGAAGTGCTGTGACACCCATAGACCTGGCTGTCTTCCGGGTCCACAGGACTGCTGTAGACTGGACTGCCTGGCTGGCTGTCCTATGGCAGTTACTGGGGAGCGAGGCAGAAGGCAGGGAGCAGAACCAGGGCACTTGCCAGTGATGTTGGCAGTGAAAAGTACAGGGACAGGAGTTGGAAAGTAGAAAAAAGTGAAAATGTTTGGAAAAAGCATTTTGTTGTGAGTTAGGCAATTTCTTTTTAGATTCATTCTGTAGGAGATTTTATTTAAGCCTGAGTTTATGACAAGTGGTGTGTGAGGCTGCAGCAGGCTCTCAATGGAGTCATGCTGTTTCATGTCAGCAGCTGCGGGACATCAGTGTTCTAAACTGCCAAGGCAGGCAGTTGGGTGCGAAAGTGGAGACGTGAATGAATGTGTTGAAGTGTGTGGTTGGGTGGCAGTGCAATATAATGAATTTTGAAGTCTGTAAGTAATGAGAAGTGACTGATTTGGTACCAGTGTGTGGTGTAGAATAAGCATCATAGTTTAGTATCAGGGAGCCAACAAGATATGAGGAGGCTCCAAAATAGGTTGTGCAAATGGAGACTGCATTAAGATAAGTTAATTGATATGCCAAAATTGATGCTTTTATAAATTTGGCAAGGAGCATTGGGGCAGAATGATTGTAAAAGCTGCTGAAATAGATGTGTGCAGTAATAAGAAACTATTAGGGACCTTTGCCAGTCTGAGTTACTGAGAACCACTGATAATTTGGATTAAATAAATCAGTGCCTTCTTGTAATCTAATGTGAAAATGTCCCCATTGTGGAGTAAGAAGAAGCCTAGATCCATAGTTTTAAGAGGGAAGAGCTAGGCTGTTGTAATGCTTGGAGAGCATGCTAAGAACATAAGGGTAGTCATACTGGGTCAGACCAAAGGTCCATCTAGCCCAGTATCTTGTTTCCAACAATGGCCAAGCCAGGTCTCAAATACCTGGCAAAAACCCAAATCGTGCCAAAGTCCATGCTACCAATCCCAGGGCTAGCAGTTGCTTCCCCATGTCTGTCTCAATAGCAGACTATGGACTTTTCCTCCAGGAATTTATCCAAACCTTTTTTAAACTCACATATGCTAACCACTATTACCACATCCTCCAGCAAAGAGTTCCAGAGCTTAACTATTTGTTGAGTGAAAAAATATTTCCTCCTATTTGTTTTAAAAGTATTTCCATGTAGCTTCCTCGAGTGCCCCTAGTCTTTGTACTTTTGGAACGAGTACAAAATCAATTTACTTCCACTCATTCTACACCATTCAGGATATAGTAGGCCTCAATCATAGCTCCCCTTGTCTGTTTCTTTTCCAAGCTGAAGAGCCCTAATTTCTTTACCCTTTCCTCATATTAGAGTTTGATTTGTCCTTGCCATTCTCAGGGCACAGACCATATAAGCGAATATTCAGCTCCAGCCAGCTAAGGGGCCCTTTTACAAAGGCGTGTAGGTACCTACACACATCCAACTCACGTCCAATTGGCACTACCGCCCGGCTACCACGTGGCCGGGGCGGTAATTCCAGTTTTGGCGTGCGCCCAAAACATGCGATAGAAAATATTCTCTATTTTCCACCACGTGGCGCTTACCTGGTGGTAATCGGCAGTTGACCTGCGCTGGCTGCTTACTGCCCATTTAGCGTGTGAGACCTTACATCCTAAGTCAATGGGTGGTGGAAAGGTCTCAGGCTGAAAATAGATGCGCGCTGGTTTTAATTTTGCCATACATCCATTTTCCATCACAAAAAAATGCCTTCTTTTCCAGGTGCGGAGAGGAAATGGACCAGTGCGTGTCCAAAACATGTGCCTACACCAGCGCAGGCCACTTTTAGGCATGCCTTAGTAAAAGGGCCCCTAAGTTAATAGCAGTTAAAGATAGGCCTGCTATTTAAGCAGCTTATCTTAACCACACAACTTAGCCAGTTAAGCGCTAAATAGTTGCTCTTAGCCGGCTAAGGTTTGAAACATAGCTGATTAGCGGCTAACCACTAAACACTAATATTTAGAAGAGATAACCATCTACCTCACGCTAAATATTAGCACTTAGCTGGCTAAGCACTCTTTAATTGTCCAGGAGCCATTCCTGGCCAGTTAAATAGCACTGAATATTGAGCCTCTCGTCTTTGAATACCAGATATAAACTAGTCACCATAAACAGGCAGAAATAAGTTTGGTCTCTAAGAAAAACTCTTGAGAACTCCAAATGAGTAAGTCATTGTACTTTCTACAAGAAATAAACAGTTCATCTCTTATTTATAACTTAAAAGTCAAAGTACCATAATATTTAATATGAAACAAACTAATGACATCAGAGTTTGCTTTTCTCCTGAATTAACTCTCATACTTTAAATAATGATCTCATCAGCTAAGTTTCAGTTCATTCTATTTTGAGGTCTGTGATTTGTCATACCCATTTTTATCATTCCTTCATAACTAAAGTGAACTTCACAAATATATATGATGGTAAATAGTCAAAATATATTTAGAGAAAAAGTAGCATAGTTTAAAATTTGTGGTTTGACTACACACTTGTGTTTAAATTACCACACATGTCAACTTATGAATTAAAATATAGGCCTGTATTCCTTGTAAGTGCTCAAAACCAATATAATATCCCACTCCAGTTGTACACAGAAAACTATAAAGTAATTATTAAATATCTATAGCTGCTACCTTAGGAGGAAAAGTCTCAGACCCCACAAACTGTACTTCAAGTACTCTGGCATCTCATAATCATCATCCTTGTAAATGCCCCAGTCAGGTGAATAAGATTCTTTCAGGTTCTTTTATGCTGCAGTTTTGTTTAATTTAGAATGAGAAAACCTTTAGTAATTGCTGTAGACATGCTAATGTCTACATTTACTAATGTGTACAACCACTTTAGAAAAAGGTAATGCCACTAATGTGCATCATTACTAAAAAGGACCCATTGCATAAAATAGGACTTGTCGTAAATAGCATGTGTTAATGTGTATTATTGTACACTTTAGTGAATCTAGCCTTAGAACCTCTATCTCTAAATATAAGATCATCAACAATTCCTCATTAATTTAATGACACTTTATACAGGACATAATGTTGAATGTAACTAAAATCACTGACTTGGGAAATCACTAGAGTGGACAATGCCAAAGGCAGTAGAGACCCCTAAGGTTTTCTAGAGAGTTCAGAGATATAGGTAGTGAAAAGCATACAGAATAGTTGTTTCTTTCATGCTTCTAGAGAGCTAATAAAAGGTTTGGCATAGGCATTGTTTTGTTTTAGGAAAGAACCAGCAGCCTTAATGAAGGGACTTGTAGGCCTTCCGCATATATTTTGCAGAGTCAAGAGGGGGAAAGCAAGTCTAAAAGTTTCTCATCCTAAAGTTGTGGACAGGAGAAGCATTGGACTGTTTCTGCTTAGTACGATTGTGTTAAAGCAGTGTACAATAAAATAATTCATAATACACAGTAAAACATTTCATGGAAAGAGAACATCCTATTTTTGGTCTGAAGTCTTTTTTTTTTAGGTGATTTGCTAGTCAGCTATTTGCTGAAGTTGATGAACTTTAACTATGCCAGTTACTTAACAAGATACCAATCCAGTACTATATCAAGGGAGAAAGGATGTTGTATCTATCCAGTGCTAAACCTGAAGAGAAGCAAGGAGAGGACCCCATCCTACAGTACAGCAAATAAGGACCATTGTTGTTACCAATGGGTGTCTTAGAAAGTAAAGGAATCATTAGAGCTTAAATTGAGGAAAACAGAAGAACATTAGAGCTTACCCATTATGAGATCACTTGTACACATTATTCTGCAAACTAAATAGGAGCAACAGGAGAATCAAGGACAATTAGACAATTGAAAGCTGTAACAGCTGAAAAACTACAGTTTTAATTTTAAGAATACACTGCAACTGGAGTATACCAGGATGCAATAAAAGGAAATCCCTTCAGCATTTCTGAGTTGTATTTTTTCCTGTTCTCTGACTTCTGAAAATAAGAAGCAGCATAAGGAGTGTCAAAGCAAATGCAAGGCGCAGATAAAGAAGGCCAAGAGGGAATATGAAAAAAAGATAGCATTAAAGGCAAAAATACATAGCAAACATTTTTTTCAGTATATTAAAAGCAGGAAGCCAGCAAAAGAATCAGTTGGGCCGCTTGATGACCGAGGGGTAAAAGGGGCGATCAAGGAAGATAAAGACATAGCGGAGGGATTGAATGAATTCTTTGCTTCAGTCTTCACCGAGGAAGATTTGGGTGGGATACCGGTGTCGGAAATGGTATTTCAAGCGAACGAGTCAGAGAAACTTAATGACTTCACGGTAAACCTGGAGGACGTAATGGGGCAGTTCAGCAAACTGAAGAGTAGCAAATCTCCTGGACCGGATGGTATTCATCTTAGAGTACTGATAGAACTGAAAAATGAGCTTGCAGAGCTACTGTTAGTGATATGCAATTTACCCTTAAAATCGAGCATGGTACCAGATGATTGGAGGGTGGCCAATGTAATGCCGATCTTTAAAAAAGGCTCCAGGGGAGATCCGGTAAATTATAGATTGTAAGCTCTGTCGAGCAGGGGCTGTCTCTTCATGTTCAAGTGTTCAGTGTTGCGTACGTCTAGTAGCGCTTTAGAAATGATAAATAGTAGTAGTAGTAGTATAGACTGGTGAGTCTGACGTCGGTGCCGGGGAAAATGGTACAGGCTATCATCAAAAACAAAATTACAGAGCACATCCAAGGACATGGATTACTGAGACCAAATCAGCACGGCTTTTGTGGGGGGAAATCTTGCCTGACCAATTTACTTCAATTCTTTGAAGGAGTAAACAAACATGTGGACAAAGGGGAGCTGGTTGATATTGTGTATCTGGATTTTCAAAAGGCGTTTGACAAGGTACCTCATGAAAGGCTACAGAGGAAATGGGAGGGTCATGGGATAGGAGGAAATGTCCTATTGTGGATTAAAAACTGGTTAAAGGATAGGAAACAGAGAGTGGGATTAAATGGGTAGTATTCACAATGGAAAAGGGTAGTTAGTGGGGTTCCTCAGGGGTCTGTTCTAGGACCGCTGCTTTTTAATATAGTAACTAGCGAGGTAATTAAATTTGCTGATGACACAAAGTTATTCAAAGTCGTTAACTCGCGACAGGATTGTGAAAAATTACAGAAGGATCTCATGAGACTGGTAGACTGGGCAGCTAAATGGCAGATTACATTTAATGTGAGCAAGTGCAAGGTGATACATGTGGGAAAAAAGAACCCAAATTATAGCTACATTATGCATAGGAGTTACGGACCAAGAAAGGGATCTGGGTGTCGTCGTCGATAATACACTGAAACCTTCTGCTCAGTGTGCTGTTGCGGTTAGGAAAGCGAATAGAATGTTGGTTATTATTAGGAAAGGTATGGAAAACAGGTGTGAGGATGTTATAATGCCGTTGTATCGCTCCATGGTGTGACCGCACCTTGAGTATTGTGTTCAAATCTGGTCACCGCATCTCAAGAAAGATATACAGTAGTAGAATTGAAAAAGGTGCAGCGAAGGGCGACTGAAATGATAGCGGGGATGGGACGACTTCCCTATGAAGAAAGACTAAGGAGGCTAGGGCTTTTCAGCTTGGAAAAGAGACAGCTGAGGTGAGACATGATAGAGGTATATAAAATAATGAGTGGAGTGGAACAGGTGGATGTGAAGCGTCTGTTCACGCTTTCCAAAAATACTAGGACTAGGGGGCATGCGATGAACCTACAGTGTAGCAAATTTAAAACAAATCACAGAAAAGTTTTCTTCACCCAACGCATAATTAAACTCTAGAATTCATTGCCGGAGAACATGGTGAAGGCGGTTAGCTGGGCAGAGTTTAAAAAGGGGTTAGACGGTTTCCTAAAGGACAAGTCCATAAACCACTACTAAATGGACTTGGGAAAAATCCACAATTCGAGGAATAACGTATAGAATGTTTGTATGTTTGGGAAGCTTGCCAGGTGCCCTTGGCTTGGATTGGCCGCTGTCGTGGGCAGGATGCTGGGCTCGATGGACCCTTGGTCTTTTCCCAGTGTGGCATTACTTATATACTTATGTACTTTTGTACTTATGACTTTTTCTATTCCACCCCATACATTTATCACTGATGTTGATCTTTTGTTTCATTTTTTTCACCCTTACTCTCATCTGCTTTTTTTATCTACCTTCTCCAGTCTTCAGTATACCCCCTTCTCCCTGGCCCTACTTATGATCTTTCTGGGGTCCTTTTACTAAGCTGCATAATCGTCTATGCGTGCCCAACTTGTGTCAAAATGGAGTTACCGCCCGACTACTGCGTGGCTCTTGCAGTAATTTGATGTTTGGTGCGCGTCCGCTACATGCATCTGAAAAATATTTTTTATTTTTTGGTGCATGTAATGGACACGTGCCAAATGGCATTTGGTGTGCGTAGGTCATTGCTGCCCGGTTATCGTGTGAGTCTTTACCGCTAGATCAATGGCTGGTGGTAAGGTCTCAGGGCCCAAATGGACGCGCGACAATTTTCATTTTGCCGCACGTCCATTTTTGGTAAAAAAAGACCTTTTTTACAGGCACGCTAAAAAAATGGATTGGCGCACGTCCAAAACCCGTGCCTACACTACCACAAGCCATTTTTCAGTGCGCCTTTGTAAAAGGACCCCGCTAGTTCCTATTCTTACTTAGTCTTTCTATTTCCCACCTCTGTCTTATTTTTAACCCAATCCCTATTCCTCCTGTTTTTCACACACTTTGTAGTCTCCAATATGAAATACTCAACCCCAGCCTCACCTACCTCCAGTCTCTTCCTTACTCACAATTTACCCTTTCATAGCCCCCATTTCTACCCCCTCTCACCTTATTCAAAGACCTGTCCCCTTTCTTTTTTCTCTCACTCTCTCCTATCTCTGTCCTTTCTAGCTGTCTCACAACTCTTCCTCAAACTCTGCATCTAAAACAATCTTCCCTCCTCATTTTTCTTCACTCAGTCTTACAGCCTTACTCATACTTCTCACCCAGTCACTTAGAGACCTATATTTGGATTGTGGGAGATAGACTGGCTAATTCCCGCTGTCACTGACAAACCCAGAAATTCAATGCCGAGGCCGTATCCAGCCATCAGTATTAAATTTCCAGCTTTTTTTATGGGTGCGCAAACATAGCCGGTTAAGCTGATGTTTATTGGCTGACCGGCTAGCTTCTAGTGGCCAAAGACAGATCTGCTATTTATGCGGGTCTATCTGGCTCCTAAACTTAACCGATCAGCCAAGGAAAATCAGCGGTAAATGACTATTTCACTAGACATAGCCACTGACGGGGCTAGTTGTTGACCAGGATATTCAGCAGGAGATAGCCAGTTATCTCCTGCTGAATATCGGGAGATAGTCGGCTTTAGGGTCTTTAACCAGCCAGGTGTCATTCCCGGCCAGTTAAATAATTTTGTATATTGGCCAGATAGTCTCCACGCTCCTCCCCAATGCCTGCTCAATTTCTTATTCCCCACTATACCCCCACATAATCTCCAAATGCTCACCATTCCATCCTATCCAGTCCCTATCCAGTCACAATCCTAACCGTGGTGTGAGATCCCACTTACATGACCAAATCCCAGTCAGTCTGTCATTTTGTGGTTTCCTGTCCAATCCTAGAGTCTCCATGTCCTCAGTACTTTCCCTCCTTCTTACTTTTCCTAATTGTCCATTGCCCCTAATTTTTTTCTCCATATCTATTTATCTTCTTCCCTGTGCCTTTCCTTGCATATGTCCTTGCTTCTCCTCCCTCACAATTTCTGTCCAGTTCTCACTTCTCCTAGGATCAGCCTACAGCTCCTTTCTCCCAGTCCCCAACCCCAGCATCAGCATGCAGCTCTAGCTTCAGAATCAACCTCCAGTCACCGTCTATCAGTGGAATGGGTAGACGTGAATTGCTTGTTTACTCGTTCCAAAAATACTAGGAGTACAGTGCACACAATGAAGCTACAAAGTAGTAAATTGAAAACAAATCAGAGAAAATATCTCTTCACTCAATGTGTAATAAAACTCTGGAATTCATTGCCAGAGAATGTAGTAAAAGCAGTTAGCTTAGCGGGTTTAAGAAAGGTTTGGATAGCTTCTTAAAAGAAAAGTCCATAAGCCATTATTAAAATGAACTTGGGGAAAGTCCACTGCTTATTTCTCGAATAAGTAGCATAAAATGTATTGCATTGTTTTGGGATCTTGCCAGGTACTTGTGTCATTGATTGGCCACTGTTGGAAATAGGATGCTGTGTTTGATGGACTTTTGGTCTGTCCCAGTATGGCAATACTTATGTTCCTTACTCCCAGCCTCAAGCCCCAAGATTCATCCAATCCTTTTTAGCCCCCCCCTCAACAATTTTTAGCTTCTCCCAGCCTCCACTGAGCATCAGCTTCCAGACTTCTTCCCACAGTCTCAAGCCCCTTTCTACCAACCACTAGCCTCATTATCAGTTCCAACCTCCTTCTCCCAGCCCATAGTCATCCAGCCTCATTTTCAGCCCAAGCTTCTTTCTCCCAAGCTCCTCAATATCAGCGTCAACCCCAGATCCTTTCTCTCAGGCTCCCCCAGGATCAGTACCAGTCTCATTCTCCCAAACCCCATCAGCATCAGCCTCAGGCCTCTTTTCCTAATTCACAGACTCCCAGCAACAGCCTTAACTGATTATACCTTCTGCAGCATTGATACAGCAGAAGAAGCATATTTAGCTGCTCCTGTGACTGTTTTTTTTACTATGCTTCCACTGTCTCAGCAACTTTGAAATGCATGATGAAATACTTCCACTTTCCAAGTACCTTGCCTCTTGTTTCAAAATTACTGCTCATATGAGGCAGAGGGATCACAATAAAAGGACAGCTACAGGAGTGGAGTAAGGTGCTCCTGCTGCTGTGAATGGTCAAGCACATAAGATTCATCTCTCTTTGACAGCTCTTTCCTGTTTCACCCCTTAAGCCAGCCTTCCACTGGCTTATCCTTTAAGACAGCCCTGGCTCTTCACTGCCTTTCTCCTCTATTCTTCTTCTCTCTGGTCGCCTATTCCTGTTCATGTGTGGTTTGCAATCCAACATTTCTAACCTACTTCTGCTGTTTCCTTCACCTGCCCCTCCCATGTAGGTAAAAAGTATATGCTAGAAGAGCTAGACCACCTCTTTCTTTTCCTGCTAGTCTGCTCTGAGTAGCATCAGAACAAATGTATTTTCAGCTCTTTTCTTGGTCCTACAATTGGGATGTGGACAACAGTAGTGATGCACTCTTTTTTTTATCCCACTGATCATCTTGAGAGTAACAATTACACCCCCTTCTGCATGGTACCCTGTGCAACTGCACAAATCACACATACCAAAATCTGGCCCTGTATGTTCCTGACTATACCATTTGGTGTCTTCCTCTGAATTGCCTTTACTGTGCTTATATCCTTCTAAAAATGCCTCTAGAACTGTAAAAGTTTTATCATTATTTATTTATTTATTATAAGACTTATATTCCGCGTTATCCACCGTTCTAAGCGGACTACAATAAGAATATTCATAATAAAACAAAAGACATAATAGAATATGCAAACAATGTAGGAAAATCACAAGCATGTGCTAGGACGAGATACAATCCCGCTTAGCTCACATTATACATTTAATTACATATTATCAAGCATCTCCCCAGCTGTAGGCATGCAGAAACAGTAGCGTTTTAAGCTCTTTCTGAACTCTTTGAAATTGGTAATATTTCTAATTATCATGGGTAGCTTGTTTCATAATGTAGGTCCAGCAATATAGAAAATCCTGTGTCTAAATTCCTCTAAACGGACAAGATAATACAATGGAATAACCAGCAGATTATTGGATTCTGATCTTAATGGTCTTTTTGGTTGGTACATCCGTAATTTAGTTGTCAGGATTTCTGAAGCTTGATATTGTAAATTTTTGAACATCAGACAAAGGATTGTAAAATGTATCCTTTGTTCCATGGGCAACCATTGTAAAATGTATCCTTTGCTCCATGGGCAACCAGTGTAAATTCTTCAATATAGGAGTGATATGTTCTGAATGGCTAGTCCTAGTTAATACTCTGGCTACTGAATTCTGCGCTATCTGTAATATTTTTATCTATGTTTTCTGAAGTTCTAACAGTAGTGCATTCACATAATTGAAACATGGTGTTATCAGACCTTGTACAACAGTCCTAAAGTTATTGGGCTTTAATAGATTCCGCGGAGGGGCATAATCGAACGCGAACGCCTATCTCCATGGGCGTCTATGTCCGAAAATGGGTATGTGAAGAGGCGGGACAGACCTCATTTTCGAAAAAATGGACGTTTTTCAGCTGGGCGTTTGTTTTTTTTAGCAATAATGGAAACTAAAAACACCCAGCTCAAAAACGTCCTAATCTAAGCCATTTGGTCGTGGGAGGGGCCACGATTCATAGTACACTCGCCCCCCTGACATGCCAGGACACCAACTGGGCACCCTAGAGGTCAGTGCGGTGGACTTCAGACAACGCTCCCACATGCATAGCTCCCTTACCACGGGTGCTGAGCACACAACCCCCCTCCCCCAAAACCCACTACCCACAAATGTACATTACTACCATAGCTCTTAGGGGTGAAGGGGGCACCTACATGTGGGTACAGTGGGTTTTGGAGGCCTCCCATTTACCAGCACAAGTGTTACAGGTAGGGGGGGATGGGCCTGGGTCCACCTGGCTGAAGTGCACTGCGGTACCCACTAAAAGTGCTCCAGGGACCTGCATACATGCAGGCCTCTAGGACTTGTTGCTGCTATATAACATTGGCACACCAGTTGACACCTGAAGACTAATCTCTCCGAAAACGTCCTTTATTGGAATAAACACGCTTATTCACAGTTAACTGCAGATCAGAGGTTGTGCCCCACTGGCAACGAGTCTCCCTGGTACTGAGATTAGCAGTAGGTCAGAGCTGGCAGAATGGTGTACAATGCCCTCTTTCAGCCACATTCAATGTAAGAACTAAGTTCTGTAACGTGGCTAACACGTGAAAGGGATCTAAAACTGGCTTACAAAAATGGCCACTACCTCATGGACTACCAGAAACAAAACAGGGCACATTCTGACTCAGTAAGCAGGGGGAAAAGCACCATGGGAGTAGAGCCTACCAACTACCAACATCGTGAGCTTTTGCCACAAGCTAGTGGAATCACGGAGCCCAATACCCTACACCCACCACAATGCATTGCTGATGTGACTCTGCAGTGCGCATAACAGAAAGGGTGTCACAATCACCCGAGAGCCACATCAGAACCAGGGAAAGGCTGTCACAGGATAGAACACATTCTGCTGTCATGGAGGTGGGTACGGCATTTGAGGCTGGCATAGAGGCTGGAAAAAAAGTATTTAAAGTGGGTTTTTTTGGTGGGAGGGGGTTAGTGACCACTGGGGGAGTCCGGGGAGGTCATCCCCGATTCCCTCCAGTGGTCATCTGGTCAGTTGGGGCACTTTATTGGGACCTGTTCTTGAAAAAAAAGGGTCCAAAAAAAGTGACCCAAAATCGCGGTAAAAACGCCTTTTTTTCAATTATCAGCTAAAGACGCCCATCTGTCCTCAGCCGATAACCACGCCCCAGTTCCACCTTCACCATGCCTCCGACATGCCCCGTCAACTTTACCCATTTCCGGGATGGATTGTAGTTGGAAATGCCCAAAATCGGCGTTCGATTATACCGATTTGGGCGCCCCCGGGAGAAAGACGCCCATCTCCCGATTTGGGTCGCAATATAGGCATTTTTCTCTTTCGATTATAAGCAGGTTAGTCTCCTTATTAACCTTAATTTAAAGTACACATCCCTGATAATTTTGCTCACATGATCTTTCATTGTTAATTTCTCATCAAGGATATCCCCTAAGTCCCTTAAATTTGATACAATAGTGTTTAAATCATCATCAAACTGAAATTCAGATGGACTATCATTCAAATCATGAGCAGCCAATGATAGAATCTTAGTTTTTCTGATATTTAACTTCAGCCTGTTTGTAGACATCCATTTATTAACCGCGTTCAAAACAGACCAGCGCATTTAAGGTATCACCTATACTGTTCAATCCTTCTCAAATGTTGTTTCTTGTTTGATATGTAGTTTTGTGTTTCATGATATGTATTTCTGTTTTACTATATTATGCACTGATGTTTTGATAACGTAAAGTGCTTTGGGTGGTGCTACTGTTGCTCAGTGTCGGGAAGGCAGTTCATAAATACTTTTATATAAATAAATAGAATAAATTAAGATTCTAGGAAAGGTCTGATTTTTACAAGTATTATTAATCTCCTTTGTATACTGTATGTAACTATCTATATAAACCACAACATTTCATTGTTCATGCTAATTCTCTTTAACTAGTGCCCATACTAATTCTCTTCAATCCCTTACATTTCTTTTTCAATATCAGTATTTGCTACAATTGAAATTACCTTTATGGCTATTTCCACTGTTCATCTACTGCATTCAGATCTTCTCTCTTTTAAAGTCCCTTTGACATAAGCTAACCTCTTACCTTGGTATAGAACCATTATTTCATATGTACCATCCCTGTCATTGGTCCCCATTATTTTGAGCCCAGTATCTAATACATAATAGTACCATGTCTTCCCTTTATAATTATCATGTTTTCTAAGAGTACCTCACAAGTGTGTTCTGATGCTATTTTTCTTGCTGTAACTGCAGAAGAGATACTCTGATTGACATCTGATGATGCCCCTTACTTTTTTTTGTGTGTAAGTTCTGTGTCTTTATCTAGCTACTCTTTTTGTTCTGCTGATGTGTGAATCACATCAATTTGAGTGGTAGATACCATTCTTAAAGTGCCTTCTCTTCTTACAGATTCAATGTATTTCTCATACCTTACACAAACACTATCTGCTTTTGTCTCACCTAGAATGTAAACTGCACTGAACCCTGGAAAGGAGATATTAGCGGTATACAAGAATTGAATTGAATTGAATTTCTCTTGTCTTCATCAACAAAATACCAGGCTTTTGTTTCCTTTCTATTTATCTTATATTATGCTAAAATGCCTATCTGACAATCATGGTTCTCATTATACAATATCTCTGTGAGAGATCCATCTGGGTCAGTCTCTTCCATTATGACCTTCAGATATGGAATTTTATTAAAACCCATAGAAAGATGACCAGAAACCTTAAAAATGTATTTTGTAATATAAAAAAATATTTTGATAGCATTTTTAGCAACACTTTTGAAAATGCAAATTGCACAGCTATAAATAAATACATTAGAAACTATACAAGCCAGATCTTGTACCTCGAATTCCCAAATTGTCTAACAATTAAACAAATAAAGGACAATTCTATAACTGGCACCTGCTTTTAGATGCCACTCTCATGTGTAAATGTACAAAATGCCAGTGCTTCTGTGGGTAACTATACTTTTTCATGGCTAAGTGGTGGCAAAGTGACTAAGCATTATTCTGTAAGGGTGCACATAAGTGGCATGGGTGTAAATGCAAGTGAGGTAGAGCATGGGTGACGTTGCCACTTACATGCCCAACTTATAGAGTACTGCAAGTTATGCACATTCTTGCTGTATTAGATGGCTATTGTTATGCTAGGCCTATGACTGGTGTAACTGCAGATGCATAAATGTAAGGGTCACTGATAAAGGATTACACTAGTATTCTATAATGGAATCTAGTAACATAGTAGATGATAGCAGATAAAGACCTGTACAGTTCATCCAGTCTGCTCAACAAGATAAACTCATAGCATAAGGTATGATGTGATATTACATATATATACCTGATCTTGATCCTTCCCCAGCATCCACAGGTGTACTGGCCTTGTTCTCCAACTGTTGAAGTTGTCATCAAGGCCCCACTCCAGTCTATCCAATTCTGTTCAGCCATGATCAGGACACAGACCGTAGAAGTCTGCCCAGAACTGGCTTTGCTTCCCAATTACTGGTGTTGCCATCTAATCACCGCAAAGCTTGTTTGGTTCCATGGCTTCTATATAGGATTCTTTGTGTTTATCCCACACATTTTTGAATTCTGAAGCTGTATTCATCTCTACCACCTCCCATGGGAGGGCATTCCAGGTATCTATCACCCTTTCCGTGGTAAAGTACTTCCTGACATTATTCCTGAGTTGGTCCCCTGCAAACTCAATTTATGGCCTCTAGTTCTACCACCTTCCCATCTCTGCAAAAGGGTTTATTTGGAGATTAATACTTTTCAAATATCATATCACCCCTGTCCAGTGGTTTGTGCAGCAGACTTTGATCCTGGGGAACTGGGTTTGATTCCCACTGCAGCTCCTTGGGTAAGTCACTTAACCCTCCATTGCCCCAGGTACAAATAAGTACCTGTGTATACTATGTAAACTGCTTTGAATGTAGTTGCAAAAACCACAGAAAGGAGGTCTATCAAGTCCCATTCACTTTTCCTTTCCTTTTCCCTCTAGAGTATGCATGTTTAGGTCCTCAAGTCTCTCCTCATACATCTTGTGCCTAGATGCTGTTGTAGAATAGACCGTCACTGTGTGGCATCAAGGCACCTAAATGGAGGTGCCCAAATATAAAATACCCCATAGAGAACAAATAATTGAATACTGAATTAAGAAATTGAATTAGATGCAATAATTAAATGAAATGATGAATCATAAGACAACACAGAAAGATCAGTATGATTCAACTTAGTTCTCACAAATGTTTCTAATTATCTAGTTTATTTCACATTTCTTTGAAAAACATCTTGGATAAATCAAATATCCATTGTAAAATAATTCAATTAAATAGTTATTAACTGAAAACTCAAGCTATCAATATCTGTGAAACTAAAATTTCCTATGAACTTGTAGATTCAAGCCATCATCAAAATGAGAATACAAGATATCCCAAACTTGTAAATTCAAACTGTCTTTAGAATGAAGATTCAAGACACTCCAACACCAGTGCTATGGCTGCTTTCATGCCTGTTTCAAGGAACATCCATCTATTAGCTTTCAAAAGTTGCTGCACAATTATAGACTACCATTGCCAAGTTGATAGCTTCTGTATGTAAGGTACCAAAATGCTGGAAACTTGACCTATAGCAAGTACCAACAAGAAAACTGGTAAATGGTTTTGGGTGCCATTTAAAACCCAGATTCTAATAGAGCAGGAGTATTCAGGAAAACACTCCAAATCCATCCCCCCCCCCCCCCCCCACACACACACACACACCACAGAGAACATTACAGTTGCTGGAAACGTTTAGAGGGTGGGGGATTAAGGATCAGGCTATTGGGAGGTGGAAGGTTCAAGGATCATGCTATAGGGGAATCAGAATTTTGGAGAAAACTTAATGGATTGGGCTATTGGGGGGATGGGGTCAGTGTATCCTGACACAGTAAATTATTTATTTATTGGAGTTTGGCTCATAACTTTTAAAGTTGTATTCAAGATGATTCACTTTCAGATATAGTGAGCATTTTCCTGTACCTGGAAAGCTTGCAATGTAAGTTCGTACATGAGATAATATACATAAGTATTGCCATACTGGGACAGACTAAAGGTCCATCAAGCTCAGCATCCTGTTTCCAACAGTACATAATACATAAGTAATGCCATACTGGGAAAAGGCCAAGGGTCCATCGAGCCCAGCATCCTGTCCACGACAGCGGCCAATCCAGGCCAAGGGCACCTGGCAAGCTTCCCAAACGTACAAACATTCTATACATGTTATTCCTGGAATTGTGGATGTTTCCCAAGTCCATTTAGTAGCGGTTTATTGGCTTGTCCTTTAGGAAACCGTCCAACCCCTTTTTAAACTCTGCCCAGCTAACCGCCTTCATCACTTTCTCCGGCAACGAATTCCAGAGTTTAATTATACGTTGGGTGAAGAAAACTTTTCTCCGATTTGTTTTAAATTTACTACACTGTAGTTTCATCGCATGCCCCCTAGTCCTAGTATTTTTGGAAAACATGAACAGACGCTTCACATCCACCTGTTCCACTCCACTCATTATTTTATATACCTCTATCATGTCTCCCCTCAGCCGTCTCTTCTCCAAGCTGAATAGCCCTAGCCTCCTTAATCTTTCTTCATAGGGAAGTCGTCCCATCCCCGCCATCATTTTAGTCACCCTTCGCTGCACCTTTTCCAATTCTACTATATCTTTCTTGAGATGCGGCGACCAGAATTGAACACAATACTCAAGGTGCGGTCGCACCATGGAGCGATACAACGGCATTATAACATCCTCACACCTGTTTTTCACAAATACCTGGCAAGATCCCAAAAAAGCTCAATACATTTTATGCTGCTTATCCCAGAAATAAACTGGATTTTCCCCAAGTCAATTTAATAATGGTCTATGGACTTTTCCTTTAGGAAGCCGTCCAGACCCTGTTTAAACCCTGCTAAGCTAACTGCCTTTACCACATTCTCTGGCAACAAATTCCAGAGTTTAATTACACATTGAGTGAAGAAAAATTATCTCTGATTCATTTTAAATTTACTACTTTGTAGCTTCATCGCATGTCCCCTAGTCCTAGTATTTTTGGAACGAGTAAACAATATTCGAGTTGCAGTAACACCATGGACCAATACAAAGGCATTATAACATCCTCACTTTTTTCCATTCCTTTCCTAATAATACCTAACATTCTATTTGCTTTCTTAGCCTTAGCAGCACACTGAGCAGAGGTTTTCAACGTATCATCAACAATGACGCCGAGATCCCTTTCTTGGTCAATGACTCCTTACATGGAACCTTGCATGACGTAGCTATAGTTCAGGTTCCTTTTTCCCATATGCATCACTTTGCACTTGCTCACATTAAACGTCATCTGCCATTTAGATGCCCAGTCTCCCAGTCTCGTAAGGTCCTCTTGTAATTTTTCACAATCCTTTCGTGATTTTACAACTTTGAATAACTTTGTGACGTCAGCAAATTTAATTTCCTCACTAGTTACTCCCATCTCTAGATCATTTATAAATATGTTAAAAAGCAGCAGTCCCAGCACAGACCCCTGTGGAACCCCACTATCTACCCTTCTCCATTGAGAATACTAACCATTTAACCCTACTCTCTGTTTTCTATCATTTAATCAGTTTTTAATCCACGATAGGACACTACCTTCTATCCCATGACTCTCCAATTTTTTTTGGAGTCTTTCATGAGGTATTTTGTCAAACGCCTTTTGAAAATCCAGATACACAATATCAACCAGCTCGCCTTTCTCCATAAGCTTGTTCACCCCTTTAAAGAAATGTAATAGATTGGTGAGGCAAGATTTCCCTTCACTAAATCCATGTTGGCTTTGTCTCATTAATCCATGCTTTTGAATATGCTCTGTAATTTAGTTCTTTATAATAGTCTCTACCATTTTGCTTGGCATCAACATCAGACTCACCAGTCTATAATTTCCCGGATCCCCTCTGGAACCTTTTTTAAATATCAGCGTTACATGGCATTACATATGGCTAACAATAGTTCCGCCAGTTAATTTTGTAATTTTATCAATACTCTGGGAATACCATCTGTTCCAGGAGATTTGCTACTCTTCAATTTGTCAAATTGCCCCATTACATCCTCTAGGTTTATAGAGACTTCATTCAGTTTCTCCAACTCATCAGCTTTGAATACCATTTCTGGCACAGGTATCTCTCCCAAATCCTCCTCAGTGAAGACCGAAGCAAAGAATTCATTTAATCTCTCTACTATGGCTTTGTCTTCCCTGATCGCCCCCTTTACCCCTTGTTCTTTTGCTGGCTTCTTGCTTTTAATATACCTAAAAAAAAGTTTAGTATGTGTTTTTGCCTCCAACTAATCTTTTTTTCAAAGTCCCTCTTTGCCTTCCTTATCAGTGCTTTGCATTTGACTTATGCTGTTTCTTATTATTTTCAGTCGGGTCCTTTTTCTATTTTCTGAAGGATTTTCTTTTAGCTCTATTAGCTTCCTTCACCTCACTTTTTAACCATGCCGGCTATCGTTTGGTTTTCGTCCCTTCTTTTTTAATACACGGAATATATTTGGCCTGGGCTTCCATGATGGTATTTTTGAGGAGGTGTTATATGATATGCGTTAATGCCCCATTTTTGTGTTTTTTAAAAAATATTCTACCATGTCTAAGTTGCCATGCTACTATATATTTAGGGGCCCTTTTACAAAGGTGTGGAAAAAAGTGACTTTAGCACACCCTTGTCTCATGCCCTAAGGCCATGTTCTACTAAAGCAATATGACAGTCGATTTCCCATTTCTTAAATTAATAGTCACGTGCTAATATTAGAAATAAACTACACCGTATTTAAGGAAGAGAAACCAAAATGTTTGTCACATCAACACAGGAAAAATGGATTCTCATATAATCAATAATGTAAGCAAATAGAAAAACTCAAATTATAAGGAGGAAAAAGCCTTGAAAAGTTCCCAGCTATATGTTATATGCTGAACGAGCAGGACTTCTCATCATCAGCAAAAAACCTCCTTAGTTACTTCGATATCAAAAACATTCTGCAAAGGTTATTATCAGATGCCAACTTAAAATACTTAGCTGCAGGTCTCTTCTTTCCAATTGTAACAGAGCTGACCGTGACCAATGATGGCCAGTGTTTCGAAAGGCTGCGTCAGGGTCAACCAGTCAAAAAAATTTTCAATTCTGTTTACAAACCGACAGAACTCTGGAGTTTGAGTTTTTCTATTTGTTTGCATTATTGATTATATAAGAATCAATTTTTCCTGTGTTCACATGCTAATATTGCCATTTGCACTCAGCCATTAAAGCAAGTTACCGCGTGAGCAGTTTCCAACACCTATATTGTAGATGGTAAGGGCTCACACACTAATCCTGCACAAATCAGTTAGAATGAGGTCCACTAACTGATCACTGCTGGCACACCCATTCTCCACCACTCAGCATGCCCCCTCTGCCGTAAAAATGAAAATAGTTTTTAGTCCGTGGCTTGCGTACACTAGTCTCAGACTTACCGCAGGATCAGTAATCCCTTTTAAGCTGCTCTAAGTGCTTACTGAAGCTTAGTAAAAGGACTCCTTAATGTACACTATTTGGCATAAAACTTGTGTTATTTCCTTCACATGTGTCAATCACTTCTACTCTACATCTTTTCTAAATTTCTGTTTAGATGCTTCATTAAATACTAGTAAGCTCTTTTTTCTAGAGCTTAGCTGGGAATAAAATATGCAGTTAAATTTTTAGCAGCCTTGAATGCACTACTCAAACATATGTATGTATGTATATATCAGGGGCGTATCTGAAAGTCGGCCTTAGCGGGGGCCGGAGCCAGAGTAAGGGGGCACATTATAGTCCTCCCCCGCTGCTGCCATTTCCAACCCCCCTGGCCACCATTTCCGACCCCCCCTGCCGCCGTCACCTACCTTTGCTGGCGGGGGACCCCAACCCCCGCCAGCCGAGGTCCGCTTCCTCCTGCTGCTTTTAAGTTCTTCTTCGTCCTAGGCTCTGTCACTCCATGCTGTTGAAAGAAGCTGGCGCTGCTACCTCAATCCACTTTCAGAGTCTGACGTCGCTGCACATTGTAGGTGCAGGATGTCAGACTCACAGAAACAGAGTCTGTGAGTCTGACGTCCTGCATGTACAACGTGCAGCGACGTCAGACTCCGAAAGTGGATTGAGGAGGTAGCAGCGCCAGCTTCTTTCAACAGCACGGAGTGACGGAGCCTAGGACGAAGAAGAACTTAAAAGCGGCAGGAGGAAGCGGACCTCGGCTGGCGGGAGTTGGGGTCCCCCGCCAGCAAAGGTACCCACGGCAATGACGGGGGAGGGTTGGCGGCAGTAGGGGGGTCCAGGGCGAAATCTGCGGGGGCCAAGGCCCCTGTGGCTCCACGCAGATACGTCCCTGGTATATATTTATTTATGAAGCAAAGCAAACAGTGGATACAAAAAAGTCCTCTCTCAAGTGGTGTCTTCTGAAACAAGTTCTTTATTGCAAAACAATTAAAACAACGACCCGACACGAATCGTGTTTCGGCCGTATAGGCCTGCGTCAGGGGTCTATTCGCTTCCAATCAAGAAAGAGAATATGTAGATAAAAATAATAACTGATCAACTTTCTGCAAATGAAATACTCTTGTTCACTTCAGCCTCATATTCTTCTCTCAGTTCCCCAGGCTTGCTTAGGTGAGGCACTGGGTACACTGTATAAGCTCAGGTAGGCGCGAGACTGCGACTCCCGAGTCCCGACCCAGTCGGGCTGTCTGCTGCCCTGCCCTCCTGGGTCGGGACTCGGGAGTCGCAGTCTCGCGCCTACCTGAGCTTATACAGTGTACCCAGTGCCTCACCTAAGCAAGCCTGGGGAACTGAGAGAAGAATATGAGGCTGAAGTGAACAAGAGTATTTCATTTGCAGAAAGTTGATCAGTTATTATTTTTATCTACATATTCTCTTTCTTGATTGGAAGCGAATAGACCCCTGACGCAGGCCTATACGGCCGAAACACGATTCGTGTCGGGTCGTTGTTTTAATTGTTTTGCAATAAAGAACTTGTTTCAGAAGACACCACTTGAGAGAGGACTTTTTTGTATCCACTGTTTGCTTTGCTTCGTTGCTCTTTCGTGGAGAGAACACCTTCTGTGTGTGTTGATATATTTATTTATAACATTTATTACATACTCAGTCTACTGTCCTCAGTGGGGTACTGTCACGTCTGTGGCCGTGACCACCCTCAGACTTACCTTATTTCTGGGGGTCAGCTTCTAAGCTGGCATCTGCCTATCCTTTCTGGTGTAGCTTTCCTTCTGTGTGCTGGCTGCTTCCAGCATGGCTCTAATTACTCCACTCTACTGCACCTGGGGGTGCTGCCTGAGTTAGCTCTACCTCTGTCTCCAGCCTGGCTCTGTTTGCTCCTCTGTGCTGCACCTAGGTATTCTAAGTCTCTCTATGTTCTGTGTGCGCTCTGCCTGCTCCTTGGTTTGTGCTCCTCTCACCCACTGGTGGCCAGAGCCAGTGGCTGCCATAGTTTGTCTTGCTGTTCCTACCCGTTCCAGACTTTAGCCTAGTCCGGTCCAGTTCTTCCAGGCTGCCGGTCTTGTCTCTCTTGTTTGTGCCTGGACAGCCTCTGTAGTTGCTTACTGATGGCTGCAGCTGCTCCTCAGGTGTTGAAGGGCTTTAGTAATCACTTAGAGACTGCAGCCTTTGCCTTTGCATCGTCTAAGGTCTCTGGTATGTTAGAGTGCTCTGTGCACTGCTACCTTGTCCAGTTCAGTGTGAGTTTCTAGCTTGTTACTAGTAGCTTGGGCATAGCTTTTCTTGTTGGCTTGTTTACAGCTTTACTAGTTCTCCTGTGTGTTGTGTTGTGTGAGGTCCTAGCGTGTGACTAGTTAGCTTGGGCATAGCTTTGCTTGTTAGCTTGTGTACAGCTTTACTAGTTCTCCTGTGTTTTGCTTAGTGTGAGTTTCTAGCTTGTGACTAGTAGCTTGGGCATAGCTTTTCTTGTTGGCTTGTTTACAGCTTTACTAGTTCTCCTGTGTGTTGTGTTGTGTGAGGTCCTAGCGTGTGACTAGTTAGCTTGGGCATAGTTTTCTTGTTAGCTTGTGTACAACTTTACTAGTTTTCTTGTGTTTAGCTTTCTGGTTTTCCAGTGTATGTTTTCCTTTGCTGCTGGAGCTCCAGCCATAGGCTTGCTGCTTGACCTGACTATTGCCTGAATCTGACTACTCTCTGCCTGCTGCCTGACCCGACTACTGCCTGAACCCCGATACTTGCTGCCTGACCCGACTACTGCCTGAACCCAGATATTCTCTGCCTGTGGCCAGACCTGACTATTGCTGGAACCCGGACATTCCCTGCCTGTCTGCCTTGCTTTCGCCTAGGTGCCTGGGGGCACTTCTGTATCCTGATTCCTGTTGTTCCTCCTTGCTAGTTCCAGTTCCGGTCTTCCTGTAAGCCCTACTGGCTGCCCGAACCTGAGGGCTCAACCCTCAGGGAACGGTGGCTAAGCGTAGGTGAAGCCTAGGTCCAGTGTGTTCCGATCCCGTGTGTTCCAGTCCAGTGGGCACCAGTCCAGTGGGTTCCAGTCCAGTGCGCACCCGTCTGGTGCACTCCAGTCCTGTGTATTCCAGTGCAGAACTCCAGTCCGGGGTTCCAGTCCAGCCTTGCCTCATCTCTGCTTTGAAGGTGACCTTGCCTGCCACTGCCGCTCCACGGTAGTGGTCCAAGGGCTCACAAACCCAGTGCTTCCAGGGAAGAAGCCTGACAGGTACAGAATAACATAGATAATAAAATATCAAAATAAACTTCATAGTAAATTAAAAAAATACACATTTCAAAAATCACCAAATCAGTTTAAATTAACATCAAATGATTTTTAAAATAAAAATGTTGTAAAATATTTTTTAAAAGCTTGCAAATTGCACTCAAGACATGAAGAAAGGTGTAGCATGTTCCACAGTTTAGGACCAATCACATAAAAAAAATCAAGGATGTATAGAGTTCCTTTTACAAAGCTGCATTAGCAATTAGAGCATGCTGGATCCGAAGAAGCCCATGGGAATGGAATGGGCTTCTTTGCATTCGGCGCTCTGCTTATCGGTAGTGTAGCTTTGTAAAAGAATCCCATAAGGGCTCATTTTCAAAAGAGAAAAACATCTAAAAAGTGGCATAAAGCAACATTTGGATGTTTTTTCTAGCCAACACAATCACATCCAAAATTTCAAAACCCTTTTTCCAGATGTTTTTCTATGTTATTCATCTGCAGTGCATCAAAATCTTGAGGGGGCATGTTGGGGGGGGGGGGGGTGTTAAGGGAGGGATTTGGGCATTTCTAAGACCTGGTCATTTTTTCAGCTATAATGGAACAAAACAAAAATGTCCAGGACTAAATCTAAGATGTTTTGAGCTAGACCAGTTTTAATAATGACTAACAGACTCATTTTCAAAAGAGAAAAACGTCCAAAAAGTGACCTAAGCCTGCATTTGGATGTTTATCTCACAAAGACGTCCAAATCAGTATTTTCAAAACCTATTTTTAGCCATCTTTCTCTGAAGTCCGTCAGATGGATGTCCAGATCTTAAGGGGGCATGCCAGGGGTGTGTTCAAGGCAGGACATGGGCGTTCCTAAGAGTTAGACGTCTTTCAGTCATAATGGAACAAAACAAAAAATGTTCAAGACTAAAACTTACACGTTTTGAGCTAAACCTGTTTTTATAACAAATAGCTGTAGTGGGAATTGAACCCACTTTGCCAGGATTAAAGTTTGCTGTACTAGCCACTAGGCTACTCCTCTACTCAACACAAGAACTGCCCAAAATGTCCAGATGACCACTGGAGGGAATTGGGGATCACCTCCTCTTACTCCCCCAAATCACAAAACATTTTTCCAAACAGCATTTTCAAAAAGAAAAGAGAGCATTTTTTTTGTAGAAAATTACCTTTCCTGTTCTGGTTTTGGACATTTTACAAAAAACGTCCAAATTCAGACTTAGATGTCATATTCAAAAATGCCCATTGTGCATTTGACTTGCCCAAAGTCACAAGGAGCAGCAGTGGGAAATGAACCCATGTTGCCAGGATCAAAGCCTGCTACACTAACCATTAAGCCACTCTTCCTCTATTTTGGAAGTCTTGCATTTGGACGTCTTTTGTTCTAAAATGGACCTCCAAATCACAAGACATCCATAGCATATTTGAACACAAAAGATAGATGTCTATCTTTTTCGAAAATGACCTTTCCTGTTCAGAATTTGGACGTTTTTGTAAAACGTCCAAATTCTGATTTAGACGTTCTATCGAAAATGCCCCTCCACGCCACATAAATGTGCCCTAAATGACCAGATGATCATTGGAGGAATAAAGAATGACTTTCCCTTACTCCCCCAGTGGTCACTGACATACCCCCCCCCCAATGATGTAAAAGAAACACTACATACCGGCCTCTATGACAGCCTCAGATGTTATGGCCAGTTCTATTAGTGCATCAAGCAGGTCTCTGGAGTAGGCTAGTGGCTGGTGCAGTGCAGTGCACTGTGGAGAAGGGGACCCAGGGCAATAATCCACTCTGTTATAGTTATGGTGGAATGTGTCAGCTCTTCAAAACCAACAAACAAGGCAAACACTGGGCATTCAGGATTGAGAAAAATGTAGTCCTTTATTTATGATGAAGACCCAATACGGTCCGTGTTTCGGCATACAAACGCCTGCATCAGGGGTCTAACGTAAAAATACATAAAAATATATCAGTAAAAATATATATAATACAATGATGCAGGGCCAAAATCAAAATAATATCTAAAAATTAAAAATTAAAATGCATATGCAATCCTACATAAACATACATTCACATGTACATTTAAAAAAACCAAAGCATAATTGTCATAATTTAAAAGAATATAAATCGATTATCATATATACAATCCTACATAAACATACATACACATATACATATAAAAAAGATAATAAAATATAAAACATCATTATCATGGCCTGAGAAATATACGTTCATACATATATATATATATACATTTACACATACCTATTCATAAGCGTCAAAGCGTATCCACATACATACACATATTTGCTCACAGTTATGTCGTATTTCATACTCATGTGTACAAGTGTATGAAAAACTCAACATATGAAATAGGCATATGGACTTATGGTGCACACCCACAGGTGCTCATATCATATACACAACTTTACTACAGCATTACCAACTTAAAAATAGACATAAAAACAGAGCATAAACAAATGAACATCAAGCCTTACCAAAACCCACATGAAGCCTACTTTATCTACATATAGATGACACCTAATATAATAACATAGTAAGTACTGGCAGATACAGACCTAAATGGTTCATCCAGTCTGCCCAACAGTCACATTCACTATCAATTCAAGATTACATCAACAATGAATATGATATTATATACTTGATCATGGTCTTTCTTTGGTGTTTCTAGGACATAGGCCATAGAAGTCCACCCAGCTTTGTCCTTTTGTTCCAACTAGTCAGGAGTTGCCGTCAAAGCCCACTCCAGCCTATCCAATCCATCTTGTAATTTGAGGGACACAGACCGTAAAAGTCTGTCCAGTACTGTCCTCACATTCCAAATTACTGGAGTTTCCATGAAAGCTCTCTCTAGCCCATCCTAAACCGGATTACTATATGTGGGACTCAGATAGTACAATAGCCATAAGGTCTATTGCAGTGGTGTATAGTTGGGCACAGTAGGTTTTTGGTGGGTTTTGGAGGGCTCACTCTACAATGAAAGGGAGCAATGGTAATATGAGTACCTGGGAGCTTTTTTGTGAAGTCTACAAAATACCTGGATCTTGCCAGGTAATTGTGACCTGGATTGGCCACTGTTGGAAACAGGATGCTGGGCTTCATGGACCTTTGGTCTGTCCCAGTAAGGCAATACTTATGTACTTATGCACTGCAGTGCCCCCTAGAATGCCCCAATGCTCTGATGGGATGTTTGTGTGGCCAGTCTGCTAAGAATGTTGGTTCCTCCTACATTCCAACAACTTGATTTTGTGTATTTTTCACTTGTACTTTTTTTTCTGAAAATGAACAAAAAAGGTAAATGAACAGAACACAAAAACATCTAGCAAGTGCTCATTTTTTGATTAAAAAAAAATAATAATAGCATTTTGCTGTTTCGAAAATCACTATATATTTGCTATTCAGATTCAGGACATTTTGAGCAAAACATCCAAACTCGGACTTAGACATCATATTGAAAATGTCGCTCATAGTCATCAAACTTGAATGAAATAAAGGGATATTTAATAAATATAGGGAAATGGATCTTAATGCTGTTGCAGAGATGATTAAATTACCCTCCTTCTGAAAATGTATTTCCTGACTTTACTCTTATGTCTAAGGCTTGCAACCTCATCTCATGTCCTCTAGTTCTACTGCCTGAAGAGATTTGTTTGTATAAAATATTTAAATGTCTGTATTATATCTTCTCTATCTCTCCTTTTATCTGGCATATACATATTCAGGTCTTACAGCTTTTCTCAAACCCTTTTGGAGTAAACTCTGTACCTTTATTTGTCGCTTCTCTAGGAGATTACCTCTTCCAGTTCCTCAGCTACCTTAGTTATAACAAATAGTACAAGACTGACATATTTGTGAAAGTGAACAACCAAGAGAGGAGTTATAGTTCAGAGGTCACTTGCAAATTCCGTCAGGACCAAATATTATTTTGCCTTGAGCATATTTTAGAACCAATAAGTATCATGTTAGGTTATTCTTATCATGTGAATGTGCACACTGATATGGAGTTACTCACTTTGGTTATCAATTTTCTGTGTTTCAAAGGTCTTTTGAAAATCATGCATTCCTTTATCTAAACTGACATCTCAGAATTAATCAAACTTTGTCATCTAGAATGGTAACAGTAAGATTTTCTGCAAATGAGGTTAAACAAAGGTTGTTTCACTACAAATTAGAACTAAGTAGGATACTGATACTGAGAAACTGGAACCTTGTTAGCTAGATTAATAATGAATCAAGTCTGAGACAAAGGGTCTCCAAAGTTAAGATAGCTGGGACTTGAATGCAAATAGCCAAATTATTATGATCACATCCATATATGAATGCTGGTTTTCATTATGCATTTGAAATACAGACTTTTAAGCACATACAAGGCATGATCTATTAAGACTGGCTCTTTTGTGAATTAAGCAGGAGCATTTACTACATAACATCTTTTCTAACTAAATTCTGGGTCCTTTTACTAAGGACGTGCTAAATCTGTTAGTGCATCTTAGTAAAAGGACCCCTTCATCTTGATAAATACAACAATCAGAAATTATTTTTGAGTTTAAGAAATTGTAGAATATAAGTACAATCCAGATCACAAGTACCTAGCAAGATCCCAAAAGAGTAATACAGATTTTATGCTGCATATGCTAGAAATAAGCAGTGGATTTCCCCAAGTCCATCTTAACAGTGGCTTATGGACTTTTATTTTAGGAAATTATCCAAACCTTTTTTAAACCCTGATAAGCTAACTACTTTTACCACATTCACTGGCAATGAATTCCAGAGTTTAATTAGACATTTGAGTGAAGAAATATTTTCTCTGGTTTGTTTTAAATTTACTACTTAGTAGCTTTATTATATGACCCAAAAAGTGTTTCTTGTGTGGGCAAGAAGTCCAGTATCTGGGGTACTCATTTGGGAAATGACAAGTGAGACCTCAGTTCCAAAATGTAGAGGCCATCACCTAGGTGCCAGTATCCCAGATGAAGAGGTAAGTACGAGCCTTCCTCGGGCTCATTGGTTACTATTACCGGTTTATTCCAGGGTTTGCTGATAAAGCAGAACCACTAACACATCTATTGCAGAAGAAAGCTCCAGAGAAGATATATTGGATTGAAGAACTGGATGGTGCTTTTCAAACTTTAAAGAGAGATATCTGTTCAGAACCAGTGTTGGTCAGCCCATACTTTAACTGACACTTCATCGTGCAGACCAATGTCTCAGAGATTGGACTCAGGGCTGTTCTGGCCCAGGAAGTAGATGGGAAAGACACTAGCTGAAAGCTGTTCCTGAAAGAGAAAATTTATGCAGTAATTGAGAAGGAGACTCTAGATGTGAAGTGGGTCCTGGAAACATTCCTGTACTTTCCGTTGGGGTGACATTTCTTGTTGGTTACCGACCACCAACCTCTTCAATGGATGGCTCAACATAAAGATTCCAATGCACACATAACACACACTTGATGGCTTATCTCTTCTATAACACACTTTATTTATGGTGGTAACCTCTTCCCCTTTCATGCACTTGCAGGTTGGGAGAGTGATAGGCCTTTCTGTTGTGATAGGTGAGCTTTCTCCTTTTTGGGGATCTTATGGACATATGGATACATTCTAGGACACCCAAAAAAGAAGGAAAGCAGGCCACTTCATAAAACTGGCTCATTGTTATCTCTACTAACAGTGTGAGGGAAAGCTATTGTAACCAGCTGGTTAAAAGTAAATGCTCCTGGGGCTTTGGCCATACCCCGGGAGCATTTTAATTAAGGTCCTGCATTGGCAACATTGGCTCTGGAAGCCCTAGAGTCATCAGGCCTTCCCCGCCCTACTGCGCATGCATTCATGGTTTGGCCACTGATGTCACTTACCCCACATCATTGTGCATGCATGCAAGTTTCCCCAGTGCTCCAACAAGGCCACAATTTATGCCAGGGACCTCTCCTGCCTCACTTTCCCTGGCTCCTACACCACAAAATGGCCTGGAACAGCCACAACTTGTGTCAAAATCACGCTGTTTGTGGCGAAACGTCACCAACACGGGACTTCTACCAGAATGCTCCTGGGGCATGCCCAAAGCCCAAGAAGCATCCAGGTACATTTTAAAAATACATTTAACCAGCTGGTTACACTATCCAGCTTATAATCGAAAGACAAAAACGCCTATATTGCGACCTAAATCGGGAGATAGGCGTTTATCTCCCAAAAACGAATAACGCGGTATAATCGAAAGCCGAACTTGGACGTTTTCAACTGCACTCCATCGCGGAAGCATACAAAGTTGACGGGGGCGTGTCGGAGGCATGGTGAAGGCGGGACTGGGGCGTGGTTATTACCCGAACAGAGATGGGCGCCTTTCGCCGATAATGGAAAAAAAGTATGCGTTTGTAGCTAGAATTTAGGGCACTTTTCCTGGACCCTGTTTTTTCACAAATAAGGCCCCAAAAAGTGCCCTAAATGACCAGATTACCACCAGAGGGAATCGGGGATGACCTCCCCTGACTCCCCCAGTGGTCACTAACCCCCTCCCACCACAAAAAATGATGTTTCACAACTTTTTATTTTTTCACCCTCAAATGTCATACCCACCTCCCTGGCAGCAGTATGCAGGTCCCTGGAGCAGTTGTTAGGGGTGCAGTGGACTTCAGGCAGGTGGACCCAGGCCCATCCCCCCCCTACCTGTTATAATTGTGCTGCTTAATGCTTAGTCGTCCAACCCCCCCCCCCCCAAACCCACTGTACCCACATGTAGGTGCCCCCCTTCACCCCTTAGGGCTATAGTAATGGTGTAGACTTGTGGGCAGTGGGTTTTGAGGGGGATTTGGGGGGCTCAACACACAAGGGAAGGGTGCTATGCACCTGGGAGCTCCTTTACCTTTTTTTTGTTTTTGTAAAAGTGCCCCCTAGGGTGCCCAGTTGGTGTCCTGGCATGTGAGGGGGACCAGTGCACTACGACTCCTGGCCCCTCCCATGAACAAATGCCTTGGATTTATTCGTTTTTAGCTGGGCGCTTTCATTTTCCATTATCACTGAAAAACAAAAACGCCCAGCTCACAAATTGTCGAATAAAACATGGACGTCTATTTTTTTTGAAAATACGGTTCGGTCCGCCCCTTCACGGACCAGTTCTCGGAGATAAACGTCCATGAAGATAGACGTTTTCGTTCAATTATGCCCCTCCACGTAATCAGAACTGTGTGTGTGTGTGTGTGTGTGAGAAGGGCTGTGAGGGACTATCCAGCTTATAATCGAACGAGAAAAACGCCCAAGTTCCGACCTAAATCGGGAGATGGGCGTTTATCTCACAAAAACGAATAACGTGGTATAATCAAAAGCCGAATTTGGGACGCTTTCAACTGCACTCCGTCGCGGATGCGGACAAAGTGGACGGGGGCGTGTCGAAGGCGTGTCAAAGGCGGAACTGGGGCGTGGTTATCACCCGAACAGAGATGGGCGCCCTTCGCCGATAATGGATGCGTTTGTAGCTAGAATTTAGGGCACTTTTCCTGGACCCTGTTTTTTCACGAATAAGGCCCCAAAAAGTGCCCTAAATGACCAGATTACCCCCAGAGGGAATCGGGGATGACCTCCCCTGACTCCCCCAGTGGTCACTAACCCCCTCCCACCACAAAAAAATGATGTTTCACAACTTTTTATTTTCACCCTCAAATGTCATACCCTCCTCCCAGGCAGCAGTATGCAGGTCCCTGGAGCAGTTGTTAGGGGGTGCAGTGGACGTCAGGCAGGTGGACCCAGGCCCATCCCCCCTACCTGTTACAATTGTGCTGCTTAATGCTTATTAGTCGTCCAACCCCCCCAAACCCACTGTACCCACATGTAGGTGCCCCTCTTCACCCCTTAGGGCTATAGTAATGGTGTAGACTTGTGGGCAGTGGGTTTTGAGGGGGATTTGGGGGGCTCAACACACAATGGAAGGGTGCTATGCACCTGGGAGCTCTTTTACCTGTTTTTTTGTTTTTGTAAAAGTGCCCCCTAGGGTGCCCGGTTGGTGTCCTGGCATGTGAGGGGGACCAGTGCACTACGAATCCTGGCCCCTCCCACGAACAAATGCCTTGGATTTATTCGTTTTTGAGCTGGGCACTTTCCTTTTCCATTATCGCTGAAAAGCAAAAACGCCCAGCTCACACATTGGCGAATAAAACATGGGCGTCTATTTTTTATCGATAATACGGTTCGGTCCGCCCCTTCACGGACCCGTTTTCGGAGATTAACGCCCATGGAGATAGGCGTTTCTGTTCCATTATGCCCCTCCACGTGTTTCACTGTGAGATGACAAAGTGGCTGAGACTTGCAGTTGCAGCCAGTACAGACTAGAAACTGTCAGTGGTTAAAAAGACAAGTGCTGACGTGACCTTGAGTTATGCAGGCATCGATTTGCTCCCTGTGAGTAGAGAGTTATATGGCGACAGAAATGTCACTCATCCCCACCTATCCCCAATAGAATGTAACCCATACACGCTAATATCCATTCCATCCACACCCATCCTCACAATTAAAACCCTTCTATTCTACCTATACTAGCAGGAGTCAACACTACTACTTATTCACTTGCATCCCTCCATTTCCTCCAGACTCCAACATTCTCCCATGGTATTTTGAACAGTATTCAATATTCAACCAATGTGTGTTTCAAGCCTCATTCTGGTGTTCCGATTGCCTCTCTGAACATTCCAAGCCTCATTCTAGTGCTGCAATTGCCTCTCTCAGTACAATCCAAGCCTTATTATGGCACACCAGTTGTCTCACTTAGTGCATTCCAAGCCTCATTCTGTTACCAGAGATTTTGACTATACTTCCACAGGAATCCCACAACAACTTCTTCCATCCCTGCAGGAATCCCACAGGACCTACAGGATTCCTGCAATCCTTATTTTCATTCAGCTCTCTTTAGTAGAGCCAGGGATCCCTGTCAGGAATCATATGAATATCTGTAATAAGATAAGTTCTTTTGGAATATTTGATTTAATTTGAAAAGTATTTCCTTTTTTTGATTGTATGGATGATGGATTTCATCCTAGCTTTTGTAATATTATTATGATCTGATTGAATTATTTGGCTGATGATTGAAATTCATAGTTGGAACATTCAGCTTGGCTAGAGACTTGTGGTCGTATCTATTTTTACTGAGCTCTTTATCTCCACTATTTTTATATTGGTTATATTGGGAGGCCTATCAGCATATAATCATTTTTTCTCACAGTATATTAATCTGTTATGATTATTTAACGCTCTTTTCCTTGAATATTTGGCCTTGAAGACAATTTGGTCTCAATTACCCCAATATTGACTGGATAAATATCATATCAGAACATGCTACAGAGGCAGTATTTCTGAAAAAAAAGCTTATTTTCAGAGCAGCTTGTTAAGGGGCCAACAAAAGGGAAATATACTTTAGTACTAGTCTTTAGTTAAATACAGGACTTAAACATAGAAGCATAGAAAAATCAAGGCAGATAAAGTCCATATGGCTTATCCAGTCTGCCCATCCATGCCCTTTTCTATCTTTTCCTCTTTCTTTAGGATCCCATGTATTTATCCCAAGCTTTCTTGAACTCAGATACAGTCTTCACTTCCACTGCAAGAGTGTTTTACTGCCTTTTCCATGAAGAAATGTTTACTTCTGAGTCTATCCCATTTCACCTTCATCCTATGCCCCCTCATTCCAAAACATCCTTTCAATTAAGAGAGACTTGTGTCCTGTGCATTTATGCCTAGGAGGTATTTAAATGTCTCTATCATATCTCCCCTCTCCCTCCATTCTCCCAAAGTATAAATATTGAGATCCGTAAGTCTGGCCCTATATACATTTTAATGAGGACCACTGACCATTTTAGTTGCCACCTTCTTAATTTACTCACCCTGTTCATATCTTTTTGAAGTTGCAGCGTCTTCCTGTAAGTGAATACACACTGCGCCAACTCAGGTATGTCTTCCGGCCATTGGAGCTTAAAAGCAGGAACTCTTTTGAGTTAATGTTAAGAGACATATTCAAAAAGTTGGCGCAGTGTGTATTCACTTACAGGAAGAGGCAGCTACATTCCAGGTCCCTGACAAAGATCGTCTCGAAACCCTGCATTGTTGGACACAGACGGTATTCTGTCACTAAGCTGGAAGCAGTAGTGAAGGAAATTTGTCAACGCTGGTACTAGCAGTAGCTCCTAGGTGTTGTGCACACACCCGGCAGCGCAGAGATAAGTGCGCCTTTTTTCAAGAATGTATTCTTTATGAACATTTTCGAAGGGTGTTCTTCCTTACATTGTGTTCTTTCTTATAATACCATTATATTCTTATATTACCATTACCATTATTTTCAACTAATCTTTAGGGTACAAACATAAGATACATCAGATATAACTTCTATTTAATTTCTATTTAGAGTGTTATGCTCACATGTTTAGTATGAGAAATGTGTAGCTATGCTTTGATTGAACTAATTAGTAAGATAAAAGAAGAAGAAAGATCAGCAAATGAGGCTATTGCTCTATAAGGAATGAATGTTTTGATTTTTGGTTTTGGTTTTGGTTTTTAGAGTAGGGAAATTTTTCTTTCAGGACATAGATGGAGAGGTTTTTTTGCAATAGGTAACACGTTAGGCATGTCATTATTGGGCCATCACTTGATTGGAGCATGTGTTTGCTCACGGGTGTATTAATGAACATTTGGAGATATTCTAAGATAGAGAAACCCATCCACCCTCTAGGATCAGCCTAACTCACAGTGGGCTCTCCGCTTGGGTGAGTCTAGCCTCTGAGAATTTCTCCTTTCACACAAAATATCAATTAGATTTTTATTGTGTATTAGAAAGTGAATTAAGCTCTCCATCTATACCCTTCCTTTAAGTATTAAGTTCCAGAGAACCCTGGTTTGTATTTTTTGTTTAGGTAGCCACGTATGACAAGCTTGCCACTTTTCCTTGGGTCACAGAGGGTGCTGCCCAACATCCTTTCCCCCTCACTTTCTTTTCCATGCCATCTCATAGGTTTGGGTTTGACTGCAGCACATTCTAGTGGATATGGGGGTTGTGGGCACACTGCAATGAAGGTAGCTGCATACTCAGGCCTTGATCCAGGACACAGCTGTTACAGAGGTGCAATGTCAGTGGTACTTATATTGGGCTCTGGGGCACTCTCTCATGCACCTTATGAGGCCTGGATTTTCCTGTTGGATTTTCTGCTAATGGTGTCTGAGTGCCTCAGAGTATCTGTGTATGCCAAATCGTCTACAAAACAAAAGTTGGTAGAGACAGGGTTCAGATGATAAGCATTCTTGGCGTCACATACATAATTTTTAAAATGACATATTGTGCACTTCTCTTAACATAGCCTGTGACAGATGGTTACTGCCCGATTCCAATGTGCTGTTTATGGATCTCCATGCTGTCATGGAGACGTTATGGGGTGCCTGAGCTCTGACTCTGACACAGAAAGGTTTAGCTCCCAGTGCAAAGATGTTACTGGGTACACTGAAGAATGTTCCTCCATATGCAGAGGTAGATATGCATGTTTTGCAAATGGAGGGAACGTGCTGCCATTACCATGGATGTTTTCCCAATGCGGAGACCACTATCACCATTGCACGTTTTGCATATATATTTCTGATTGCTGATAATGTTTATCTCAAAACATATATGACATTTGCAGTGCATCTTCTTGCTAAATTATTTTTTTTAGTGTATTTTCAAATATCAGAAAATGTTTATTTACTTCTTCCATTACGGACATGATTTTTTAAACATTTTTCAATACATGTTTTTTCCACCATTTGGACGGTATATCAAAAATGCCCATCTTTGGCCCTAGACAGTGCTTAGCTTGAAGCTCTTTCTCTGAAGGCTACTATGAGCTGAAAAATTATTAGGTGGTGGCTCAGTAGGGGTACTTCACTTGTTAAGTCTATGCTGAGTCAATGCTCCCACTGATGTAGAAGTTATTAACATTACTGAATGTGCTGTCAATATTCAACATTTGTGCTGCTTTTTGCAAGAGCTGGGAAACAAATTGTACAATCCTTCCAACAAATTAAGTTTAGAAACTACCTAAATCTCATGCTAATATGTGTATTCCCTGTTAAGACTATAGACCGATAGACCTTACAACACTTATAGCAGTCTATGTACTTGAATTAAAATGGAATTCAGGCATTTCTTTATGACTTGTTGAATGCACCTTAGTGAATAGCTATAAAAATAACCCTGAAATATAATACCATATAGGCATATACAGTTCAATTCTTCATGTTCTGGAGCAATGGATGGAAAAGCATTTTTCATATGTCAGCCCATAAATCTTAGTTATTTTTATGCCTAATACCAATTAGAACATGATTTGTTTGCATTTCTTGTTTTGAGGATGTTAAGCTTTAATTGTAGTTGGGGGGCAGTATGTAATTAGTCTTGAGCATCTGCCAGATATTAAGTGCTCTAGTATCCAATCTTTCTTACAAAGCTTTGAATCACAGCTTTTGGATTTCCTTCTCATTTGCCATCATTTGACTGTAACAGCTCAAGAACAGAACTATTTGTAAACATTAAAAATGTTTTATAAACCAGTTTATTCTGTTAGGGATTCATTATAAAGATAACAGCCCCATCAAATAATGTAATCTTTATTTAAAAGCTTTTTTAAATTGCTCTCCTGGTCTTACATTCACCAAAAACAGTTTGCAATACATATTAAATATATATGTATATGTATAAATATATATAAAAGGCACACATTAATTAAATCTATCCCTTACCATGTCATATTCATCCTTGCAATTTAAACTATCATAAAATAACCAGTAAACCCTGTCTATCTTCAGTTGACCTTAGGGCAATCCCCTCATACTGGAAAATAAGACCAAAGGTCCATCTAGCCCTGCATCCTGTTTCCTATAGTGGCCAATCCAGGTCAGAAGCATTTGGCAGGATTCCAACAATGTGACTTAAGTAGCAAAGGGAGTAGACCAACCTGAACAAGTCTTACAAAAATTATAATTTATTTATTTTTTGTCTATTAGATTGTAAGCTCTTTGAGCAGGGACTGTCTTTCTTCTATGTTTGTGCAGCGCTGCGTATGCCTTGTAGCGTTTTAGAAATGCTAAATAGTAGTAGTAGTAGTAACATAAAAAGTGGTGAGAAACAAAATTTAGTCTACTGACAAGGCCAAAATGACTTAACAAGAAAAAGCCAGATAGGAGGCATCATAAAGCAAATCGAATAGGCTATGTGATCTCCTATAGCACTAATCTATTCCAGATCTGCAGCATACCATGTATATTAATCATTTGCCTCCTATGCTGGGCTAGAGTTTGTCGTTATAAAGTTGGTTGTTTCATGCTCTTGAACCTTGGCAGTGTTTTTCAACATTTTAAAAAACATTGTTCAATTTTTTTTAAATTCTTTATATTATTTCCAGAAAACCACTGCCAAAGCATAAATGCAGAGCATTACTAACTCATTTTACATTGATTTAATTAATGGCAGCTTACCTGTATGAATTCCTTTCCTCTAGTGATCCATAAGTTTGCCATTTATTACCATAGATTGACAAAAGATCTCATTTCTACTCCAGAAGACATTGGGCTCTACATCATATAATTAAGTGGCAGCACAGATGCATATCTCCTTCGTGGAGTTTCTTGTTTTCATAGTTGCTGACTTAGGAGGGAAGTTATCAAGCTGCATTAGGTAATAACCCACATTATTAGACACAATGCAACTTAAATGGCTCTAAAACAGGTTGTTCCTAATGCAGTGATATTTAAGTCATCTTAGGTTACATAGTAAAGAGATGCGAAACATGCAGATGTAGGTAAAGCAACGCATTACCATGTGAAAACCATAACATGACTTGTGGTGAATACCTGGTATAACACTGTAAGACACATCTTTGCCATAAGTTGAGAGCGAAGTAACCCCAGCTTTGGACTGGGGTTATTTTACCATGCCAGGAGCATTAGGCCTCAAAACTGCAGCCAGGCCGAGCAGGCAGAGCTTAAAAGGTCTGCAGTGCTGTCCACCCCTCCCCAATCACAGTCCCACCCCCTAGATCAGAACCTCCACTTCCCTCCCCCCAAGAACCCACCTCTAGCATCTATGGTCTAGTGGCCTTGTACTTGGTGGTCTAGTGGTCCTAGGACCACATCAATCCTCAGTTGCTCTTGCCTGCTGGCGCTATATCCAAAATGTAATCTCTAGTGGTAGGCTCACACTACTACTGCTAGGATGTGGAAGTGTGATCAGGGGTGGGGCTGGGGTGTGATTGAGTGGGGGTGGGGGTGTATGGCCCCACGGCACCTTTAAACTCTGAGTGGCTGACTTCCGTGGTAAAGGTGTGGTAAATTCTTTTACTATACCTTGATAAGCTCCAGTCTTAGAACTGCGACATTTCTCTTTACAGTGCATATCTTAGTTGCAGTCAGTCAGTCAGAGGAAGCAGTGAAAACATCCCTCGCATAAGCAGTACCCTGCGGAGTATTTATTTTTACCACATTTCTAAGCATCTCCATACACTCTCAGTAAGTGCTGCTATTCATTTTAGGGCACAGTTAGCCTTGTGTCAGGTGTGATTAGAGAATCTGTCATGCTTGGGGACATAATAACCAGCATAGAGATCTCCCCATTTTTTATATCTCTTGCTGGTTTATGAATACAAAACAAGAAACATTGTAATACTCATTTTATGCTTTTTAAGGATATTCCTAACAAATAAAGACCAGGAGAGAAACCCATAGAATAAATTTTGCAGTCATACTACCTTCCTCTGCATGCAAATCTATCTCATGCATATTCATTAGTGATATTCTGGACATCTGAACAGTGTGTGGTCTTTTGAGGACTGGAAGTGAACCCTCATAGTTTTAAGGAATTGACAAAAAAATGAACATTGAAAATAAAACATCACCATTTAGATATGGCAAGTAAAAATCAACTCAATGTATTTTTGCGTGTAATATATTCTAAGTGTATTTCATTTGGATATCAGTTTTCTTGTGATCTAGTTATAGTCCTCCATAACAGTGTGAGGTGTGATGCAGCTTATGAAAAGACTCACTAGACTTTTCAACTGCGGTGTAGCATCTTAAATTTCACTCATGGTTGATATAAATGCTGGCATATGCCCAGCCTTGTTTGTACATGCAGAGCATTTATCACTAATAGCAAGTGCCTAATGAATTCACTGTTCTGGACTTGTTAAGGTGCCTATTTTTGAGCAGATAGGAAAAAAAAAGTTTTGTTATATATAAAAAGCAGCAAATACTCTAGTAATTGGTTATGTCTACCAATTTTATTTGGATTTGATTCAACCCCAATTAAGATTTTGGAATATTTTAGTAAAGTTATTTGGCAGTGGCCCACAACTATCACATCTTATGCTAAAAAATAATGAGTTAGATGCTCTGTTTATCTCCAGAAGATCAAATATATCTCTTATTGGTTTTTACGTCTGCCCGATTTCAGCTCATGTATAAAGAGAGCAATGGATACTTTACTAATGTTATGCTCCTCCTGGCAAAAGCATATTGTGGCTTTTAATATTGTAAGTGAATGGAACCATTCGCTATAGCAAATCCCTACAGGAATGACTACAATGCCATAATTCTGAGTGTTGGCTACAGAAGCTCAAGAATATTCAGGTCATGGTGTTTTTGAAGTTGAGAGAGAAATTGAATCTCCACTCTCTTAAAAAGGAGAAGGGAGCTAGAGCGGAAGTAAGCAAGCCTCCTGTCTCTGATTGCCTACAGGGGGTGCATATACGATTGCCAACTGATCCCAGATTTGCTTAACAGTTTGATCAAGTTTTACTCAATTGCATACAGGGATTGCAGTTGTGATTCCCAAACTGGTTTCCCTAAGAAAAGAAAGACTACACATCCCTGTATGCAATGGGGTTAATCCAGGACTGTATCAACACTATTCTGTAAATCTGGAGCCAGTGGGTAACCCTGGGTGCAGAGGGTCACAGAACAAAACGTCTGACATTTTTATATAGGTAGTTTATTTATGAGAGATCCAACAGTGCTATGGATAGTACGGCTACTCTGAGAAAGTAGACATCTCATCCTGTGTCTGTCTTTTAAGAGGACAAATCAAAATAGAGGCAACCTAATGTAGGCAGGGTAGGGGTCTTATCAACATGAACTGCAAATACCCAACACCCTAAATCATTTCCTTCCTCACTGGCCCTCACACTTGTAGCTGTACAGTTTTTAATTTTAATCTTTTTGATCTTTTTATCAACATATTTCAATCACTAAAAAATTCTCATATTGACTAAATACAATGGTCACTTATCTAAAAAAAAAAAAGGAGCGGCTATCAAATTAGAAGCACATAATTATATGATGAAGGTTTGGTGTTGGTGGAATCATGATCCATGCTGGCAGTTGTCTCTTTTTGGAGCAATTTTGATGGTGATTCCTTTTTTTTTTTTTTTTTAGATAAGTGAACATTGTATTTAGTCAATATGAGAATGTTTTGAGAATATTTTTTTAGTGATTGAAATATTTTGATAAAAAGTAACATTAAAAACTGTACAGCTACTACTAGTCATTTCTATAGTGCTACTAGACATAGTAAATGCTGTACACATTATATAGTAGATGAGGGCAGAAAAAGACCTGCGCGGTCCATCCAGTCTGCCCAACAAGATAAACTCACATGTGCTACTTTTTGTGTATACCTTACCTTAATTTGTACCTGTCCTTTTCCGAGCACAGACCGTATAAGTCTGCTCAGCACTATCCCCGCCTCCCAACCACCAGCCCCGCCTCCCACCACCGATTCTGGCACAGACCGTATAAGTCTGCCCAGCACTATCCCCGCCTCCAAACCACCAGTCCTGCCTCCCATCATTAGCTCTGGCACAGACCGTATAAGTCTGTCCAGCACCATCTCCGTCTCCCGCCACTGGCTTTGCCACCCAATCTCGTCTAAGCTCCTTAGGATCCATTCCTTCTGAGCAGGATTCCATTATGTTTATCCCACGTATGTTTGAATTCTGTTACCGTTTTCGTTTCCACCACCTCCCGCGGGAGGGCATTCCAAACATCCACTACTCTCTCCGTGAAAAAATACTTATAAGTGGGAACTTTCTCTGTCCCTAGATGGCTCACAATCTAAGTTTTATACCTGGGGCACTAGATTGTTAAGGGGTCCTTTTACAAAGATGTGGAAGGGCTAACGCATGGGTAGCGGGCACCCAATCAGCACTACCGCTATGGTAGTATGTGCACCTAGCCATAATTCCGATTTTGGAGAGTGCTGAATCTCACAGTAGAAAATAATTCTCTATTTTCTACTGCAAGGGTGTTCCCGGTGTTAACCAGCAGTTGCCCACATTGACACATGCTGCATGGTTACCGTGTGGGTAGCACGTGAGCCCTTATCACTAGGTCGATGGGTGGAAGTAAGGGCTCAGGCCATAAATAGGCATGCTAGTTTTAATATTAGCGCAGACCCATTTCCTAGCCCATTCAAAAATAACCTTTTTCCCAGCCACAGTAAAGAAAGGCCCAGTGCATGCCTAAAAGACACGCTGCACTAACCATTAGACCACTCTTCCCCCCCATATGTAAGGGCCATTGAGGAAGCAAGTGAGCCTGTGTGTAATGAGTCACCACTCAGGTCCCAACTAGCTGCTGGGTCCAAGGAAATGTTTTGAGGTGTTCGGTATTTGCAGTTCACGTCTTTTAAGAGGAATAAGACCCATATCTTAGTTTCAAACATAAAAAAAGAACATTGCACAGAGAGGGATTTGATTAATCAGAACTTTACGAGGACTATTTTTTTTCCTGTCTGATCTGGCTTTGAGTAAATTCAGAGACAGGAGAGAAGCAAAATAGAACCAGTGACTTTCCCAGTTAGGCCTGCTGTCCCACAGTGAACATACCAGCTACCATAGTTGCATCAGATAAATACCTTGAGACAAGACTAATTGTAATTTGCCAGAAGTTGCATCATCATTTCTCTGTGGAGCCCTTGTTACTGAGACCTGCTGCCAGATCAGTGTGTCCTTCCTCAGTGATGACAATAAGGTCCTATAGTAGTAGTTCTCAAACTTGGTCCTGGAGATAACTCAGCCAGTCAGATTTTCAGGATATCCCCTCTGGCCGCTGTGATACTGTCCAGTCAGAACCTGGGCAATCCAAGGGCAGAGTTGGGATTACTCCAGAAGTGCCTGAATAATTAACCAAGTCCAAATTGCTCTCAGATAACTTTATATTGCTTTATGGAATATAATTTGGGTAAATAATACTGTATCAACCTTAAAACAATAATAAAAAATAATATACGTGTAAGAAATCACTCAATATGTCACCCGACATGCACACAAATGTGCATCACTTAAGCAAAATAGTTCTATTAGCTACTTTTGCTAACTGTGGTGATGATCATGGTCACACATCCCTGTGATTTATTTTTGTGAACTAGTGAATGTAAATATAAAAACAAATGAAATGCAATTTCAAAACCTCAAAAATATGTCCATAAAGTCAATACTGTGTATCAACACGTGCCCCAAACAGTGCCACTGATGTTCACATCTTGATGTCCCATAATCCTTCAAAATCTTAAAGTTTCACAAACACAAATAATACTTCATTCATTGCTTCACTTGAAATCCATCATTACAGAACATGTATACAATCACCCAAAGATGCTACAATGAATATTCAAATGATAGTATTCCCTTCAATAGTGTCATTCATGCCCCAATCAGAAGCCAAAATTGCTCACGTTTAGCTAATAATTGTTCTCTATTACCTCACAACTTGGGTATGCAAATCTGTTCAAATATCCACCACTCTATTTGCTCTTAAATGTGTCCATAATCCATACAATGTTGTACCATAGAAGGAGTAACAACATGAGTATTACATCTACTGCGATGTTCACTGAGACAAATTTTCATTTTTCTTGTAGTTCAACCTGCATAATATTTGTTACATGGACATTTGATGATATAAATCACATAAACAGATTCACATGTGGTAATTTGTCTTAATACACACTGATGCCCCATGTGTACAAAAAACCAATTGGTCATGGACTTTGTAGTAGCACAAAAACTACATTTACCACAAGGAGAATGTTGACCAGATTGGATCCTCTCATTTTTCTGAAAATTAGTTCTCATGGTCAAATTTCTAATATGTTGCCCCCTGGTGTGTGCAATACATGGGCCAGCCTGAAACACAGGATGTAACTGGAGTGCATGCCAAGGTTTGTACAAGATTTTGGCTAGTTGAGGGACAAGAACAGAAAAATTCAAAACATTCTTTCTTTAGGTTTGGTTTGCAACAATAAATCATGATTGCCATACGATGCTCTGCGGTACGTCATCTTCACCACAGTAGCAAGATATCCATGATCTAAAAAATTCTTTTTAATCCTTTGCACCTGAATTTTATATTGCTCTACAGAGCAACAAAGGTCTGATATAGATTTATTGATGACATCTTTTTCATATGGACATCCGCCAGCCAATCATTGGAAGCATTTATTTAGTGGTTGAAATTGGTTGATGTGAATCTTCAATTTGATATGCATTATGATATGGAGAAAATTACATTTTTGGATGTGTTGATATCAAAGAATGGCAATCAATTACAAACCACTGTATATATAAATGATACAGATCATAACGGCTGTCTTCATTATTCCACCTGCCATCCAAGGAAACTAAAGGATTCCATACTTGTAAGTCAATTCTTACATATTCAGAGAATTTGTTCATATTCATATTTATATATATACTTTATTTGCATTTACCTGTTCCACTTTATATCCTGGGTGGTTAAATTGCCTGTGTAATACACACCAAACTCCTCAGCCCCCCCATCTGCCTTTTGTCATCTCTCAAAGCCTATTTGAGGAGCATTGCACAACATGTCTTAAAAAATAATAATGTATGTGAAGCCAAGAAGGCCATCACCTGAACCATGTCTCCACCAACTTGTGTTTTGCAGGTGCTTCGTAGTTCTTAGGGACCTTGAGTCACTCCGGCATTGGTACCGGTGGGTCCAGAGGGAAGACCTCCACCTTAATCAAGTGCATGTGGAAGTGCCTCAGGGTCTGATGTAAGTAAAACTGATATGGCAACCCCTATAACACCTCTGTCCCCCAAATTATGGCCATGATTTATATGGTGATGTGTGCCCACCATCATAGGTTAGGGCCCTAAAATAGCTAGCCTAAGTACCCCACAGATAGATGTCCACAAACCTAGGTTTCCAACCTGCATGTCAGGGAACTGTCTTTATCCTGGAGGTCCAGGCATGGTGGCAAGAAGGATGGGTAACTCCCTTATGGTCCCTAGCCATCTCTCACACGTGGAGGTGCATAATTGAAAGAGGCGCCCAAGTTTTCCTGAGGACGTCCTCGCAGGATGTCCCCACGAAGGGGCGGGGAAACTTGTATTATCGAAACAAGATGGACGTCCATCTTTCATTTCGATAATATGGTCGGGGACACCCAAATCTTGACATTTAGGTCATCCCTAGAGATGGTCATCCTTAGACTTGGTCGTTTCTGATTTTCGGCAGAGGAGGAGCCAGCATTCATAGTGCACTGGTCTCCCCTCACAAGCCAGGACACCAACCGGGCACCCTAGGGAGCACTGCAGTGGACTTCAGAAATTGCTCCCAGGCACATAGCTCCCTTACCTTGTGTGCTGAGCCCCCCCAACCCCCCAAAAAAAACCCACTACCCACAACTGTACTACACTACCATAGCCCTTACAGGTGAAGGGGGCACCTAGATGTGGGTACAGTGGGTTTGTGGTGGGTTTTGAAGGGCTCACATTTACCACCACAAGTGTAACAGGTACGGGGGTATGGGCCTGGGTTCACCTGCCTGAACTGCACTGCACCCACTAGAACTGCTCCAGGGACCTGCATACTGCTGTGATGGACCTGAGTATGACATTTGAGGCTGGCATAGAGGCTGGCACAAAATATTTTTAAAGATATTTTTTGAGGGTGGGAGGGGGTTAGTGACCACTGGGGGAGTAAGGGGAGGTCACCCCCCGATTCTCTCCGGTGGTCATGTGGTCATTTCAGGCACCTTTTTGTGCCTTGGTCTTAAGAAAAACAGGACCAGGTAAAGTCATCCAAGTACTCATCAGGGACGCCTTTTTTTCCCATTATGGGTCGAGGACGTCCATGTGTTAGGCACACCCAAGTCCCGCCTTCGCTACGCCTCTGACACTCCCCATGAAATTTGATCATCCCTGCAACGGAAAGCAGTTGGGACGCCCCAAAATCGGCTTTCGATTATACCGAGTGGGCAACCCTGTGAGAAGGACGCCCATCTTCCAATTTGTGTTGAAAGATGGGCATCCTTCTCTTTCAAAAATGAGCCTGTTAAGGTCTGGAGAAAGTCCTCTCCCTCACTTTCAGGTCCCAGTCATCCATCCTGGCAATAAACATCTCAGGGTGAAGATTTCCCTTCCTTTATGAACCCAGGAAATGCAGTTTTATTTGTCTTCATGTATCTTTCTTTCCACCACTAAAGAAATAAAAGAAAACTATCTGGTTGATATTCAAAGCTATTTAACTGTCTAGAAATGGCCACTGACCAGTTATATAACTTGTTTGCAGCTAACCACAAATATTCAACAGGACTTAGCAGGTTATCTCCACTGAATATTTGTGGTTAGCACCTACCACGAGACCAGCTAACTAAGGGGATTTATACAGTTAGGCTCCAATTTTTAGTACCTGACTGTATAAGATAACTAGTTAAATTGGGCTGCATAAATAGCAGTCCTATCTTTTACCGGTTTAACTTAAGCAGTCAGATGCTGAATATTGCCTTAACTGATTAAGTTTTAGTGGCCAAAAATAAATCCGATATTCAATGTCAGTGGCCAGATCTGAGCCACCCTAGTGACATTTATAATATATTTTTAAAGTGTCATCTTATCAGGGTACCAGTGTCAATCATTGAGCCATAAAAACCTGCATTTTATATTGTGAGTAAACATTCATTTCAACACATCTTTGTGCTCAGTTCTTTGTTACTAAAATCCTTACTCTCTTAGATTCATTATCTGCTGTTCCCTCCACCGGAACCAATTTCCAGCCTATTCTACAGGATAGGTTTCCTCAGAGGCGTCTCGAAGGTTTTTAGTTCATCTTCCTGGTCTACCTTTCATCTACAGACACTGCAATCTCTTTCAGAAATGTTATCATCAATTAAATATACTTTCTGTTCTCTCAGTCCATTTCCTTCTTCCTGACTAAAAATTCCTGAACTCGATTAACTACCTAAGATTCTTTCTCTTATTAATAATAGTCTCCTAACTGATCAGGTACCACCTTATGGAAGTCTGTTATTGGGTGCCCCATTCTGAAAAAAAAAATCTAAACTAGATCCCCAAACTCCAGCTCACCACGTCCAGTCTTTAATTATCTTTTCTCTCAAAAGTTCTTGAGAAATAGTCTACACTTAAAGTTTCCTCATATATGGAGAAGTCTCCTGCTCATCAGGTCTTAGAACACAATTTAGTTTTAAAACAGTTTTAATGATCTGTTGAGTGAAATCTATTCTTATCAAGACAAACACAGCATTATTCTTGCTATGTCTCTTGATCATTCTGCAACTTTAATTTGGTTGATCATTCTTTACTCCTATTAAATCTCACACCCCTTGGTTTGATTGGTTCTGTTCTTACTTGGTTTTCTTCCTTCTTAACAATATTAACAAATTGTTCCTTTAAGGTGTTACTCCTTCATCTCATTCTTGTCCTCTGACATGTGGGGTTCCACAGGGTTCCATTCTCTCTCCTTTGCTAGTTAATCTTTTCCTAAGTCCTCTTGCAATAATTATTCAGTCCACTGGTATTTCTTTTCATTTCTAATCTATGCTGATGATATTCTTCTAACCTAACCTATCCTACGAATCCACTTTCTCCACATATTGGTCCTCTCCAAAATTGTCTGACCCTTGTGTCAAACTGCCTTTGCAATCACAGATTAGTCTTAAAAATGTGGCCTGTTGGTTCACTGGTGGCCTTCCAAAACCCTCTTTTCCTTTACATACTTTTGGAACAATTACTCCGGTTGATTCCTTCGCTATTTAGGCATCACACTCGTCTCTCAACTCTCCTTTTCTCCTTAATTTTGAATCTTTGTAAGACTGTTTTTTATATACATCTCCATTCAGTTAGAATGTATTTTGGTATGACATTTCATTTTCTTACTCTCTCCTTGCTTATTACTAGACTGGACTATTGCAACATAGCCTACTGGGCTGTTTGTGTGCTAACATCAAAAATTACAGTCTCTTCAGAATATAGCTATCAGACTTCTATGTCACGCCCTGAAAATTGATCATGTTTCTCCACTTCTATATTAACATCGCTGGCTCCCAGTTGAACAAAACTCGATCTATTAAACACTCAAATTAACTTTTAAGGCATTTAGGACAGGCCTCTCTCTCTCTACCTATCAAGCCTCACACTTCATTACTTTGCAGTTAGACTTCTTCAGTCCATAAATAATCACCATTTATGTCTCCTTGGCACTAGATTTGTTCCACTAGAATCTACTAGGCACTGTTTTTTACTTTGTTGCTCCCCTATTATAGAATTCCCTTACGCTACTGTTACATGCTGAACTTTCCTTTAAGAACTTTAAATCTGCCTTGAAGACCTGGCTTTTTCATCAAGCCTTTGATCCCACCTAGACTTGCTTTATCTGCTGATATCACCATTTTCCTATTCCCCTACTCACTTTTTTTCCCCCTCTACGCTCCCTCTTGCAAGTTGCTGGAATCTGAGTTTTCTTTTCTATCATGATGTGTAGCTCTTTTCCTGTTTTTAATGTTTTACTTATATTAGAACATTAACCACTATGATCTGCAATATAGCAAATGTTAGAAAGAAAGAAAGAAAGAAAGAAAGAAGTTAGTTGATAGCAGCTGGCCTCCTGAAACAGGACTTCTTAATTAAAGCAGCTGGTCTCCTGCTGAGTCTCCACTCTTTCTCCAGGTTATTCCCCCAGTCTGGTGCTGCTGACTGCATGCTTCATTGACTCATGGAACTTATAGTTCAACACCTTTTAAAGAAAATCCTTTTATTCTAATTCAGTTCCTTCCAGTGGCATAACTGGTGTATTATTCCTTTCACCCCTCATTCTGCCCTCTATACTCAAGCTCTATACCACATCTCCCTCTAATTCCTGGTAATTTGGGGTGATCCAGGAAATTACAGACCAGTAAACCCGATGCTAGTGCCTGGTAAAATAGTAGAAACTATTTCCTCCTATTTGTTTTAAAAATATTACTGTGTAACTTTGTGTGTCCCTTAGCCTTTGAATTTTTTCAAAGAATAAGCAATTAATTCATATTTACCCATTTTAAATAAATCAGGAGTTTGTAGACCTCTGTCATATCCCCCCTTAGCTGTCTCTTTTTTAAGCTGAAAAGCCCTAACCTCTTAAGCCTTTCCTCATATGAGAGGAGTTTCATACCCTTAATCATTTTGGTTGCCCCTCTTTTAAACCTTTTCTAATGCTGCTATAACTTTTATGAGACACAGCGGCAAGAACTGCACACTGTACTCAAGAAGAGGTTGCACAATGGAGCAATGCAGAGACATTATAATATTATTTGTCTTATTTCCTATCTTTCTCCCTCATCCCCATACCTTTCTAATAGTTCCTAGTATTCTGTTTGCTTTCTTGGCTGCTGTCGCACACAGGTGCAAGATTTTAGCATATTGTTCATGATGACACCTTGATCTTTTTCTTATAGTTTATAGTTTATTTCAACTTCCTAGATTGTTCTAGCTGGCCAGGCAGTATAGAACTGTTTACAGGCTAATCGATAAATTGAAAAGGAAAGGAGGAACTCTATTGAATACAGGAAAGCTCAGCAGTCCTACTTTGAGCAGTTTGCCTATGCTGAATTGGTCCTGGAAACCCTGAAGCAGCATTTCTTGCAAAATGCTGGCCATCATCAATGGAATCTTGTTTAGCGCTCTCAGGGGCCCTTCTACTAAGCTGCATAAGTGTCTACACACCAAAATGGAGTTACTGCACGGCTACCGCGTGGCTCTTGTGGTAATTTCGTTTTTGGCACACGTCCAATACATGCGGCCAAAAAATAACTTTTATTTTCTACTGTGCATATCAGACATGCACCAAGAGGCATTTGGTGCGTGTAGGTCATTACCGCCCGGTTACCGCGTGAGACTTTACCGCTAGGTCAATGGCTGGCGGTAAGGTCACAGACCCAAAATGGATATGCAGCAATTTTAATTTTCACACATGGCCATTTTCGGCAAAAATTTAAAAAAGGCCTTTTTTACAGGTGCGCTGAAAATGATTCTGCATACATGTAAACCCATGCCTACACTACTGCAGGCCATTTCTCTGCCACCTTAGTAAAAGGACCCCTCAGCAACTTGAAGTATACCAGATAAGTGTTTACTGGTCTTCATTTTTTGTTTAGCCTTCACTTTTATAAATTGCTTATTTGATAAGTGCACCAATAATTTATAAAATAGTATAAAAATGACAACAGCAAAAAACAGGAGGTTTTTATGCCCTTGAGGTGGATTGATGAGGTCTGAGAGGACGAGTGAGTCCCAGGTGAGCTCTGTGGCTTTTTTTCCTTTCCTTGTTTATGTTTAATCATATTATATCTGTTAGAATTGACTATGGGCTCAGATATGATATAAATATAAGTTATAGTGCACCTACAGTGATGATCCAGTTTGATCCTTAGAAGTTTTTTCTGAGTGGATTTGCACTCCACTATTCACACTCCTCCACTGAAAGAATTTGCATTTAACTGTACCTTCTGTTTTCTGTCCATTAGCCAGTTCCTAATCCACAACAAAACATTGCCTTCTATACCATGGCTTTTTTTAATTTTCTCTTGAATCTCCAATGAGGGACTTTGTCAAAAGCTTTCTGAAAATCTAGGTACACTGCATCAACCAGCTCACCTTTATCTACATGTTTATTCACACTTTCAAAGAAACAAAGGGGGGCCCTTTTACAAAGGCATTCTGAAAAATGGCCATGCGGTAGTGTAGATGCATGTTTTGGGCATGCACAGAATCATTTTTCAGCATACTTATAAAAATGCCTTTTAATTTTTTTTTCTGAAAATGGAGTGTGACAAATGAAAATTGCTGCACATCCAGTTTGGGTCTTAGACCTTGCCACCAGCCATTGACCTAGCAGTAAAGTCTCATGTGGTAACCGGGTGGTAATGATCTACATGTGTCAAATGCCACTTGGCATGCACCCAATATGCGCGTCCGAAATAAAATTATTTTTTGGATGCACATATCAGACACGCACCAAAAATGAAATTACCACAATAGCGTGAGCGTGAGATTTTACCGTTAGATCAATGGCTGGCAGTAAGGTCTCAGACCCAAATGGATGCACAGCATTTTTCATTTTGCTTCCACTAGGCACTGAATTTTTGGGTGCCATATATAGAATCTAGTCTTATACACAAAAGACCCCAGCTATTTTTTTAAGTTACACATATAGCATGGAGCAAAACATCTACCTGCTGTTTGAATATTGACCTCAAAATGATTTTAGGTAGATTGTGTTAAACCACATATTTTTCGTTTACCTGAAGGTTCATGCATTCCACCTCTGGTAACATAAATACATTTTTAGCTAATGTCACCACATATCATGGTGTTTGATAAGCCCTAAATTTCCTTTGCTAAATACCACATTAATAATGGCACACTAGCATTTTTAAAAAATTGCTTCATATGTGCTTAATGTATTTAATAGGAAACTGAATTATATCAACTATAAGAACACACCCTGACCTTCATATATTTTTTTCTGTGCTGTCACTGAATGTTTCATAGATATCATTTAAACCAGTAAAGTAAATATATCAGAGCAAAAACCTCAGCCAAAAACATCATCACATATGTAACCTAGAAGTCCCATTATTTCACTGTGACTTTTATCACCAGAAGGGAATTTTTAAAGGGGAAAAAGCTAATTCAGCTGTCAGTTAAGCCAGGGGAAAAAATCATTATATGTCCCCTATTCATTCTGATTTATATATCACTGCAAAGAATATAACAATATGTAAAAGTCTGAATGCTTTTCTCTGTTACTTATACTCAACATTATGGCAGTGATCTTAAAAAATTATGAACATGCTTTTACCTGTGTAGGTACTGATGAATTTTCAACAAAAATTTAAAAAATACACGTACATCCTCTTTGAAAGTTCTTTCACATGTTCTCCTTTTATGGATTAAATTGCATGTATAAGTACAGATTTTCAATTTTCAAAAGTCTTGTGCATAAATGTGAACTCTCAACTCCACCTCTGCTAGTGCCTACAGAATCTGTACATATGTAGCCACAAATCATGGGGAAAGTTTTTATTAAAAAACCTATTTCAGCATATAAAGCATTGTTTACCTGCAGAAGTGGCTTCTAAAATTGGTCTTCCTAAATCTTTATAAATTAGAGTGCTGCTGTGCTATTCCTTATCATAGTAAAACAGTAAGTGATGGCAGATAAAGACCTGAATGGTCCATCCAGTCTGCCCAACTGTCACATCACTAACAATTCATGATTAAATCAGCAATGAAAGTGATGTTATATATCTGATCATGGTCTTTCTTTGGCATTTCTAAGACATAGCCCATGGCCCTGTACTTACGTTCCAACTACTGGAGTTGCTGTTGAAGCCCACTCCAGCCTGTCTTTTCATTTGTGGGACACAACAGTGCAAAAGTCTGCCTAGCACTGTCCTCAGGTTCAGCACTGAAGTTGCTGTCAAAGTCCTTTCCAGTTCATCCTACACCAGATTGTCATACATGGAACACAGACCATACAAGTCTGCCTGGCACCTGCCCTAGTTCCATCAGAGTCGGAGTTGCTATCTAAGCATCACTCGGCACATCCACACACATGCAGTCATTTAAGTTTAGGTTTTCAAATACCATCCATTTTCTAATTAGAGATCCTCTGTGTTTATCCCACACCATTTGAAATTCCGTCACCATTTTTGTCTCTACCACCTCCCCTTGGGAGGGCTTTCCAGACTTCAAGCACCTCTCCATGAAAAAGAATTCCTGATATTACCCCTAAGTCTACCACCCACCATGTTACGTTTATTAGGTATTTGATATACTGTCTTTATGACAAGACAATCAAAGTGGTTTACAACAGTATCAAATAAAGAAGGAATAGAAAAGAACTATAGATTATTGATAGGCAAATGAACGATAGAAAAGATGATCAGAAAATAGGTAACTGACAGAAAATAGTTCTTATACAAAATAATATAATATTCAAATTGAGCATGAACAAATGAAAAAAAGAGGCAAGATAAAAATTTTTTTAATGGTTTGACATTTACCAAATACCAAAAAAAGTGGAAAGCAAAAGAAGGCTCAACATAATAAAATTATTGCACCCATCTACCAGGACAAAGAAAGAAGAGAGATGTAGAAATAAGTGTGCAGGGATGGTTGCGTTTTAACATATTTATAAATGATCTAGAGATGGGAGTAACTAGTGAGGTAATTAAATTTCCTGATGACACTTAGGGCCCTATTTAGTAAGGTGCTTTAGTGTTTTTAATGCACCTACAATTAGCGCATGTGCTAACCATGTATGCGCCTAAAGAGATATTGTAGGCGCGTACATGGTTAACGCGTGTACATAGTTAATGTGCATTAAAGACGTTAATGTGCCTATAACACGGCTTAATAAACAAGGCCTTAAGTTATTCAAAGTTGTTAAATCGCAATAAGATTGTGAAAAATTACAAGAGGACCTTATGAAACTAGGAGACTGGGCATCCAAATGGCAGATGATGTTTAATATGAGCAAGTGCAAAGTGATGCGTGTGGGAAAGAGGAACCCAAACTATAGCTACGTCATGCAAGGTTCCACATTAGGAGTCACAGACCAGGAAAGGGATCTAGGTGTCATCATTGATGATGCGTTGAAATCCTCTGCTCAGTGTGCGGCGGCGGCTAAGAAAAAAATAGAATGTTAAGTATTATTAGGAAAGGAATGGAAAAGAAAAATGAGGGCATTATAATTCCTTTGTATCGCTCCATGGTGCGACTGCACCTCAAATACTGTGTGCAATTCTAGTCACTGCATCTCAAAAAAGATATAGCGGAATTACAAAAGGTTCAAAGAAAAGCGACCAACATGATAAAGGGGATGGGACAACTTCCCTATGAGGAAAGGCTGGCAGCTAGGGCTCTTCTGCTTGGAGAAGAGATGGCTGAGGGGGAGATATGATACAGGTCTATAAATTAATGAGTGGAGTGGAACGAGTAGATGTGAATCGCTTGTTTACTCTTTCCAAAACTACTAGGATTAGAGAGCACACAATGAAACTACAAAGTAGTAAAATTGTGTAATTAAACTCTGAAATTCATTGCCAGAGAATGCAGAAAAAGAAGTTAGCTCAGCAGGGTTTAAAAAAGGTTTGGATAGCCTTCTATAAGAAAAGTCCATAAGCCGTTATTAAAATAAGTTGGGAAAAAATCCACTGCTTATTTCTAGGATAAACAGCATAAAATGTGTTATACTGTTTTGGGATCTTGCCAGGTACGAATTAAACAACTTCCGCAAAGCTTTGAAAACCTCTTTAACAAAGCCTACCACGAGAACCCTTAACTACTTGAACACAACCTTTACACTCCTTTACTCAGAATGTCTCACTGTACAGCTGCATAACCAGATCCTCTTGTCTTCTTTTATCTCTCTGCTACAACAATTGTATTTCTTCTGTTATGGCACTGCCATAACAGACTTTTGTAAGCCACATTGAGCCTGCAAATAGGTGGGAAAATGTGGGATACAAGTGCAATAAATAAATAAATTGGCCACTGTTGGAAACAGGATGTTGGGCTTGACGGACCTTCGGTCTGTCCCAGTATGGCAACACTTATAAGAAAAGAGTTAACAATAGAATGGGTGGCATCAAGAATGAGCCCATGACTAATAGAGTTTACCTAGTACTTGGCTTGTCCTTCAAGTGCCTGCTCACTGAAAGGTGTTTTGAGAGGCCTGTAGTCAATGGACCCCACTTCGCATGAACCTCATGAAATGAAAATCCTTACCACTGATTGCTAGTTTGCAGCATGCTCGAGAAATGAAAAAGATGCTAACTTTCCCCTTCCTTTTGAATCCTTCCAGCAACTGGTGAGGTTCTCTTGGTTTTGTTTTTGTTCTCCTTTTTTATGACTAGAGTTGTTGGCTTCTTAGTGCACAGTGAGGGGAATAATCGAATGGCGCCAGCAAAATACATGGCCGGCGATGTATTTTGGCGGTGCCGCAAACAGCTGGCCAGACCCGTATTTTCGAAAAAGATGGCCGGCCATATTTTGTTTCGATAATACGGTTCCGGCCAGCCAAATGCCTTGGATTTGGCCGGGGTTTGAGATGGCCGGCTTCGTTTTTTAGTGATAATGGAAAGTTATGTCGGCCATCTCAAACCCCGGCCAAATCCAAGGCATTTGGCCATGGGAGGGCCAGCATTTTTAGTGCACTGGCCCCCCTGACATGCAGGACACCAACCGGGCTCCCTAGGTGTCACTGCGGTGGACTTCAGAAAAGCTCCCACGTGCATAGCTCCCTTACTTTGGGAGCTGAGCCCCCCAACCTCCCCCACAAAACCCACTACCCACAAATGTACTGCACCCACCAAAACTGCTTCATGGACCTGCATACAGCCTCTATGACTTATTGCTGCTGTATAACTTTGACACACCAGTTCACACCTGAAGACTAATCTCTCCGAAAAAGTCCTTTCTTGAAATATGCACGTTTACTCACAGTTAACTGCAGATCAGAGGTTATGCCCCACTGGCAAAGAGTCCCCTGGTACTAAGACTAGCAGTAGGTCAGAGCTGGCACAATGGTGTACAATGCCCTCTTTCAGCACCATTCAAGGTAATAACTAAGTTCTGTAACATGGGTAACACAGGAAAGGAAACTAAAACTGGCTTACAAAAATGGCCACTACCGCATGGACTACAACAGGAAACAATACAGGGCACACCCTAACCCAGTAAGCAGGGGAGTAGAGCCTACCAACTACCAATACCTACACCCACCACAATGCATTGCTGATATGACTCTGCAGTGCAAATAACAGAAAAGGTGTCACACTCACCCCAGAGCCACATCACAAGCAGGAAAAGGCTGTCGGAGGACAGAACACATTCTGCTGTCATGGAGGTGGGTACGGCATTTGAGGCTGGCATGCAGGCTGGAAACAAAGTGTTTAAAGTGGGGGGGGGGGGGTTGGTGGGAGGGGGTTAGTGATCACTGGGGGAGTATGGGGAGGTCATCTCCGCTTCCTTCCGGTAGTCATGTGGTCAGTTTGGGCACCTTTTTGAGGCTTGGTCGTGAAAATAAAAGGACCAAGTAAACCCGGCGAAATACAGCTTAACGCCGTATTTTTTTTTCCATTATCGGCGAAAGCTGGCTATCTGGTAGCCCCGCACATACCCGCCCATGTCCCGCCTTCGCTTCGCCACCAACATGCCCCTTTGAACTTTCGCTGGCGAGGCGACGGGAAAGCGGCGATGCTGTCAAAAAAAGCAGCTTTCGATTATACCGATTTTGCCGCTTTTCCCAGATCGCCGGCCATCTCCCGATTTGTGGAAATGGCCGACGGATCACTTTCGATATGAGCTGGAGAGTGTGCGGCAACGGCCAAAAAAAGCAAACAGGATGCTAGGAATTATTAGGAAAGGGATGGTGAATAAGACCAAAGTACAATAATGCTGTTGTATCACTCCATGGTGCTTCCACACCTTGAGCATTGCATTCAGTTCTGGTACCTTTCTGAGAAGTTCTGAGAGAAGAGGACATTTTTCTGGTAAGTGACACTTTTTTGTCTTGTGCTTTGGGAACTTAAAGTTTGAGGTTTTAAAGGAGGGAATTGTAGGTTAGTAATTAGGCAAAATAAAAATATAAAAAAGCAAATTTTATCAACTAATCTCCATAATCTTTCCCTTAGTTTAAAAACTTTGTACAACAACATTAACAGATAGACTGTAGCAGACACTGCAGGATCAAGGACTACTTTATGGGGCAGCTGGTACAGGAGCCGACGATAGAAAGAAAAATTCTAGACCTAGTCCTTCGTGGAGCGCATGATCTGGTGCAGGAGGTAATGGTGCTGGGCTGCTTGATAACTGTGACCATAATATGATCGGATTTGATATTAGCTTTGAAGTAAGTATACATAGGAAATCAAATACGTTAACGTTTAACTTTAAAAAAGGAGACTGTGATAAAATAGAGAAGAACGGTAAACAAAAAACTTTAGAGGAGGAGCTGCAAGGGTCAAAATTTTACATCAGGCATGGATGCTGTTCAAAAATACCATCCTGGAAAGCCCAGGCCAAATATATTCCGAGTATTAAACAGGAGGACGGAAGACCAAACGACAGCCAGCGTGTTAAAAAGTGAATGAAGGAAGCTATTAGAGCTAAAAGAAAATCCTTCAGAAAATGGAAGAAGGAACCGACTGAAAAATAATAAGGAACAGCATAAGTAATGTCAAGTCAAATGCAAAGCGCTGATAAGGAAGGCTAAGAGGGACTTTGATAAAAAAGATTAGTTGGAGGCAAAAACACATAGTAAATTTTTTTAGGTATATTAAAAGCAGAAAGCCGGCCAAAAGAATTGGTTGGACCACTAGATGATCGAGGAGTAAAAGGGGCATCAGGGAAGACAAAGCCGTAGCAGAGAGATTAATGAATTCTTTGCTTCAGTCTTCACCGGAGGAAGATTTGGGTGGGATACCCAGTGCCAGAAATGGTATTAGACACTGATGAGTCGGAGAAACTTAATGAATTCTCTGTAAACCTGGAGGATGTAATGGGGCAGTTCTATAAACTGAAGAATAGCAAATCTCCTGGACCAGATGGTATTCATCCCAGAGTTACTGATATAACTGAAAAATGAGCTCGTGGAGCTATTGTTAGTAATATGTAATTTATCCTTAAAGTTGAGCATGGTACAGGAAGATTGTAGGGTGGCCAATGTAACACCGATTTTTAAAAAAGGTTCCAGAGGAGATCCGGGAAATTATAGACTGGTGAGTCTGACATCGGTGCCAGGCAAAATGGTAGAAACTATTATTAGAACAAAATTATAGAGCATATTCAAAAGCATGGATTAATGAGACAAGTCAACATGGATTTAGTGAAGGGAAATCTTACCTCACCAATCTACTACATTCTTTGAAGGGTGAACAAACATGGGATAAAGGGGAACCGGTGGATTTTCAGAAGGCGTTTGACAAGTAACTCATGAAAGACTCCAGAGGAAATTGGAGAGTCATGGGATAGGAGGTAGTGTTCTATTGTGGATTAAAACTGGTAAAAGATAGAAAACAGAGAGTAGGGTTAAATGGTCAGTATTCTCAATGGAGAAGGTAGTTACTGGAGTTCCCCAGGGGTCTGTGCTGGGACTGCTGCTTTTTAACATATTTATAAATGACCTAGAGATGGGAGTAACTAGTGAGGTAATTAAATTTTGTTGATGACACAAAGTTATTCAAAGTCGTTAAATCGCAGGAGGATTGTGAAAAATTACAAGAGGACCTTACGAGACTGGGAGACTGGGCGTCTAAATGGCAGATGACATTTAATGTGAGCAAGTGCAAAGTGATGCATGTGGGAAAGAGGAACCCGAATTATAGCTACATCATGCAAGGTTCCACGTTAGGAGTCACTGACCAAGAAAGGGATCTAGGTGTCGTCGTTGATGATTCGTTGAAACCTTCTGCTCAGTGTGCTGCTGCGGCTAAGAAAAAAATAGAATGTTAGGTATTATTAGGAAAGGAGTGGAAAAACAAAAATGAGGATGTTATAATGCCTTTGTATCACTCCATGGTGCGACTGCACCTCGAATATTGTGTTTCAATTCTGATCGCCGCATCTAAAAAATATATAGTGGGAATTAGAAAAGGTGCAGAGAAGGGCGACGAAAATGGTAAAGGGGATGGGACGACTTCCCTATGAGGAAAGGCAAAAGCGGCTGGGGCTCTTCAGCTTAGAGAAAAGGCGGCTGAGGGGAGATATGATAGAGGTCTATAAAATAATGATTGGAGTTGAACAGGTAGATGTGAAGCATCTGTTTACGCTTTCCAAAAATACTAGGTCTAGGGGACATGCGATGAAGCTACAATGTAGTAAATTTAAACGAATGGAGAAACTTTTTCTTCACTCAATGTGTAATTAAACTCTGGAATTCGTTGCCAGAGAATGTGTAAAGGCCGGTTAGCTTAGCGGAGTTTTAAAAAGGTTTGGACGGCTTCCTAAAGGAAAAGTCCATAGACCATTATTAAATGGACTGGGCTTGATGGACCTTTGGTCTTTCCCAGTATGGCAATACTTATATACTTATGTAAGCATTTATAGGATGAATAATCTCTTCTGGGCAAAGCTACCCAATGAGTAATTCCCAGGTTCCGTTTACAGGAGTCTGGCTAAACCAACTTCCTAGCTCTGTCCAGGGGTTATATATTATAAAGGAACCTGGCTGTTCTGGGCCTACACCAGAACTTTTCTTCTGTTAGAGAGAACTGGAATAAAAGTAAAGTCACTGCTGTGAAATATTAATTTATTATATAGGTAAGAAAATAGAATAACATTACTTATCTTTCTTATCTGTCATAGGTCTAGCAAATTTCTGCAAGGCAGTAAGAAAGCTTTGCTTTTGGCTCATATCCCACTAATTATTTCTTCAACTCCTTATTCAATTTTGTGTCTCAAGTATGCCCAATGATTAAAATCTTATGATACAAAATGACTACAGTGGTCACATGTACTTATTGCTATGTGATTTTACAGGAGTTCCTCAGGGTTCTTCATTAGTTCATGTAACGTTGGAGCATTACCCAAAAAACAAACAAGGCAACGATCCGCAAACTCCAAACATAGACAACAAAACAGCAGATACAAAACGGAAGAATGTTTCAAAAAATTATTGATGATGTTCAAATACCAGACTTATTGCCCGGCACAGGCCAGTTTCGTCCCAAGAAGGGCTGCATCAGGGGCAAAAATCTCAGAGATATCATTCATCGTAATAAATGTTATTCACATGAAACCTTGAAATGCTAGGTTTCTTGATAGAATAATGAATTCTTGAAAAAACAGCAGGAAGGATATACTAATGACGATCATCACATGCCTTTCCTCCAGTGGTATTTGACATCATCAATATATTTTTGAACATTCTTTCGTTTTGTATCTGCTATTTTGTTGTCAACGTTGGAGTTTGCAGATCGTTTGCTTGTTGGTTTTTGGGTAATGCTTCCAACGTTACATGAACTAATGAAGACCCCTGAGGAACTCCTGTGAAGTAAAATCACATTAGCAGTAAGTTACTGTGACACTGTAGTCATTTGTATCATAAGATCTTAATCATTGGGCATACTGAGATACAAAATTGAAATAAGGGGTTGAAGAAAATATTAGTGGGATATGAGCCAAAAGCAAAGCTTTCTTACTGCCTTGCAGAAATTTGCTAGACCTATGGTTTAATTCCCACTGCAGGGCACAGGCAGCTCCTTGTGACTCTGGGCAAGTCACTTAACCCTGCCATTGCCCCAGGTACAAATAAGTACCTAAGCCACATTGAGCCTGCCATGAGTGGGAAGCACGGGGTACAAAAAAAAAAAATAGGAGTGCATGCAGTGTGTGCCTTATTCGTGCATGCATTGGCCTGAGAACCAGGGGAAGCAGGTTCTAATCTAACAGCAGCACTTGTGACTCTGAGCAAGTCACGTAACCCTTCTTTACCTCAGGCACAAAATACATACCTGTATATTTTTATTTATTTATTTTGTTATATTTGTACCCACGCTTTCCCACTCATGCAGGCTCAATGCGGCAATGGAGGGTAAGTGACTTGCCCAGAGTCACAAGGAGCTGCCTGTGCCTGAAGTGGGAATCGAACTCAGTTCTTCAGTTCCCCAGGACCAAAGTCCACCACCCTAACCACTAGGCCACTCCTCCACTCAGGGGCATAGCCAGACCTCATGGTGGGAGGGGGCCAGAGCCCAAGGGGGGGCACATTTTAGTCTGCCACCCCGCTGCTGCCCCCCTGCCTCCTCGCCACCCTGCCGCTCCCTGCCCACTGCTGCTGCAAAGTACCTTGGCTGGTGGGTGTACCCAACCCTCACCAGCTGAAGCCTTCTCTGATGCCGCCACATTGCCTGCCCTGCTCTCTCTTCCTCCTCATGTCCTGCATGCTCCTTTAAGTGAAACTGAGCATGCTCAATTTCACTAAAAGGAGTGTGCAGGACATGAGGGGGAAGAGAGAGCAGGACAGGCAACGCAGCAGCGCTGGAGACCGGCGTTGGAGATGGCCCCATGCAGGGCCGCCGAGAGACTGGGCCAGGCCCGGGACAAGGCCACTCCCGCCCCCCCCCCCCCCGAGGTCGCCACCGCTCTCCCACCACCCGTCCCCCCTCCGTGCACCAGCGGGCTGGGCCCCTGCATTGAAATCACAGCGCCTCTCACCTCCATGTGAAGGCACTGCAGGCAGCAGCAGATTGTCTCCCTCCTTCGGGCTTCCTTCCCTCCCTGTGTCCCGCCCTCATCTGACGTAACTTCCGTGAGGGCGGGACACAGAGAGGGAAGGAAGCCCGAAGGGAGGCGATCTGCTGCTGCCTGCAGCGCTTTCACACGGAGGTGAGAGGCGCTGTGATTTCAATGCAGGGGGCCCGGCCTGGTGGCAGACGGTCGACGACGGACAGGGCTGGTCTTAGCAACTGCAGGGAGCTGTGCAGACCAGTTCTCAGAGCCCACCCACCCACCCCTCCCCAGTATACCCAAAATGACTGAAACCAAATTAGCATACAGATTCTGCATGCAGCACAATACCGGAAAAACAGAACATTGCTATACATTGCAAAATAAGACAGCAGATGTAAATTGGAAAAAATGAGGCTGAGAGCGTCGCAACGAGGAAGGGAGCGCCAGGAAGCGCCGCAGGGCCCCAGGAGGTGCGAGGTCCTGATGATGGAGGGCGGGGTGGGACTCCGGCGCCGGGCCCCCCTGGAGGCCTGGGCCCGGGGAATTTTGTCCCCCCTGCCCCCCCTCTCAGCGGCCCTGGCCCCATGTAACTACGCCACTGCTGTATATAATATGTGAACTGCTTTGATTGTAACCACAGGAAGATGGTATTTCAAATCCCATCTACTTTCCCTTTAACCAGGTATTAGGATGCCTAACATTTAGATGTGAACATTTATACCAGTCATAGAACTAGTACAAGTGTGAGCCTCTAAGTACAGCAGGGATGCATGTAACTTACATTATTTTGTAAGTTATGCATGTAAGTGAGAGCCTCACTCATGTTGCACCTTTGTGTAAACTCTCTTACAAATATGCACTATGTAAGTTAAGTGGGTCTTTGCACTTACAGGTGTAATATGCACACATATATGCATAAATGCTAGCATTGTAAATACCCCTGTGCCTAATCTGAGTAAATATAAGCACTTAGATTATAGAATTGTCCTATTTATTTTTAAGGTTTGATTTGAATTAAATTTTCAATACATGTCAGGTGGTCTAGGGCATACGTGTGTGTATGCAGGTATGTGTGTTTCTGCATTCCAGAAAATTGACTCAATTAGTTCTCTATGAAACCTTTTATTATCTCATACTTTTCAACTAAGAATGCTCACAACAATAAGGGGACCTTTTGCTAACTATAGCATGGTAAATTATAGTGCAGGGCTGTGGTAACTGTTACTGCACTGTGTATTAATCAAAAGGGTAGCTCCCAGAGTATAGAACTGGTTCCCAATAGGAAGTGCACTAGTTTACCCCAAAAACATGTTAATACCCAAGGTAGATAAGAATACCATGTCTGTTCTAGGGAAAGGATTCAGTGGGCCGCATTCCAGAGCTCCAAAGAAGCATAGTCATCAGTCTTCTGGTAGGGGGAGGAGATCAGATGAGACTCAGACTCAGTTGGGTTTCCTTCAGTATGTGCTAGAACCAAAGCAAGGCTAGAAGGGGGAGGGGGTACCCAAATGCACCTTGGGAAAAAGTCTTCACACAGATAGCACTCAGGAGAGTAGTCCGGGAGCCATTTTACCTGAGCAGTCTGAAGACAGCATTGAAGTTGTAGAAGAATGGAAGTCCATTTAGTAGTGGTTTATGGACTTGTCCTTTAGGAAACCGTCTAACCCCTTTTTAAACTCTGCCAAGCTAACCACCTTCACAACGTTCTCCGGCAACGAATTCCAGAGTTTAATTATGCGTTGGGTGAAGAAACTTTTTCTCCGATTTGTTTTAAATTTACTACACTGTAGTTTCATCGCATGTCCCCTAGTCCTAGTATTTTTGGAAAGCGTGAACAGACGCTTCACATCCACCTGTTCCACTCCATTCATTATTTTATATACCTCTATCATGTCTCCCCTCAGCTGTCTCTTCTCCAAGCTGAAAAGCCCTAGCCTCCTTAGTCTTTCTCTGAGGAGTCCATGAAGATTACCTCCTACGGGATTTAACCTTACTTCTGTTCAGTGCTTTTTTTGTGCCGGTACGGCGTACCAGCACCATTTTAAACTAGTTTGACGGCACTCTCATGGAAGTCCGAGTCTCCCACTAAGCAGCTCCGCTGTGGCGGTGGCTGAATTGAAGTTCAACTGTAGCTTACCAACCTCCGTCCTGTCAGCTTTAGGCCCAGCAACAGCACACACGCACCCGACGGCAGGGCTGGCCTAAGCCCCTAGATGTCAACCAATGGGGGGTGTCCTCTGGCCTGCTGCCTGCCCAGTGCCTTCCTGTAATGCTGAACACACCGGCACGTGCGCGCTTTACACCTCTGTGCGGCTGCTCTCGATGTCATCATGATGCCCCTGCGGACTGACCCTGTGTGCCATGAGTGGAAGTAGCCGCGTCTCCTCGAGACAGTCCTCCGGCATCGTGTTTACTTGGCTCCTGCTCCTCTCCGTCCCAGCTGATTGCCCTTTGGAATCTTCCACCTGGCCTTCCTGCACTGGCTGGTTGCTAGTGCACTCTCTCCACTCCTTCACCCCTGCCGGCCACCAGTCGGGACTCCAGAGCCGTTGCCTAGCAAGCCACAACAAACAGTGGATGATGCCGATGATCCTTTACAGTTCCCCAACCCTTGAAACAGACAAATGTGGTCTTCCTGTAACCCGAGGGGTTAATAAAATAAATAAAATTACCTGAGTCCCAGAGTTCCGTTGTGGCCAGCAGCATAGGTCCTTGGAATTGGCTGAGACCTGAGCTTCTGTTGGCTTGGTAACAGCAGCTGGCAGTTGGCAGAGTGGGTCTGACAGCTGAAGTGAGTGGAGGTGCTTGCTCTGAGTGGGAGATGCAGAGGTGAATTTGAGGAAAATAAGAGTTATTGGAGTGAGTTTGGGTGACAGTAAAGGTATTAAGGGAAGAGTGAGAGAGTGAAGGTGTGACTGGGGAGAGGTTTAAATTCATTTCTGCTAACTTTGGGAATTTTGGGTAACTGCTGAATGAATTGCAGGGGAAAATAAGTTGAAGTGTTTAAATGAAAGCCAGATGAGAACAGGGTGATTGTGGTAAGGGAATATTTAAAGGAATTAAATAATAGTAAACGGAAAGAATTTTGGTAAACTAGAAAAATGTAAGGGAATTAAAGAGGAGAAAGGTGATGGAATGTTGACACAGTGAGCTGATGACGGAATGTTGAGAGTGGTGCATATGAGTAAAGGCTGTCAGTCACTCTTTCACAGCTTAGGGAAATTAAAAAATAGCAAGGACCTACAGAGAAAGGGAATTTTGGTTAATTTTATTTTGTTAGATTACATTGGCCACAGTATTTGGTAATACTTCCCAACAGTTTTAAAATTGGCAATTCAAAATACAGGATAGGCAGAGTTTTGCCTTCATCTTAGTTATTTAAGCGAAAGGTTTAGGAAGAAGCTTTATACTGGACTGGACTGTTGGATTTCCGGAAAATAACATGGCCCCCCACGCAAGAAAGTCTACACTACACCCCAACGAGAGAAAACCTGCATCAGCTAAGTGACTTTGGGAAAGCAGGGAAAATCTAAAAGGGGAAAAGACATGAAGGGAAAAAGGAAAAGTCGAAAGAAAATAATACTTACCTTGTTCTTCAGTGAAAGTGGATGAGCTGTTGGAGATATCTGTGACTAAAAGAAATAATACCCAAAGAATCAATTCTTAAAGGTTATAGCAAAAGAAAATATATTTCATGTTAAGTTTGAGAAATTTATGAATGAACTGTTTAGAGGATATTTATCTAATAAGTGTTCTTTAAGGATAAAGCAGGCTCCTGCAGAGAGAAAATAAGTAAATTAAAGTTGTGAATGGAGTACATGTTTGTAAGGATACAAAGTTAACCATTGGGGGTTCTGATGTAAAGAGGAATACAGTTGTTGCTTACTCTACAAGACATAAGAATGTGTTAAATACATTTGTTACATTGTTTCAGAAAATCTAAGTTGCCTTATTGTCTCAAAGTACTAGGGATAAATCCTGAATTTAGTTATTTTTCCTCTTTGGTTCTTAGAGAACTAAAGACGAGGTTAGTTTTTGTTGTCCTCTCCTCATTCCTGGGTACTGTGTTCCGGAAAAGCTGCCACGACTACTAACATCAGGCTAACCGGGGTCCAGTTTTTATCATACATCACACCCAGGCATGAGGGGCGGAGCTACATTCCTAGGGTATCACCAATAGAAACGAGCGTGGGCAAACCGAGGCGATAAAATACGCAATGGTTGCACATCAAACAGACGAGGACAGAGAATTAAAACTTGCTAAACCCACCACACCGCGTTACATCGTTGTGCACAGGTCTCATTTTGATTTACAAGATTACAGGTATGCGAGAGACGTCACCCCTGGCTCTTTACCCAAGGAGCTTATAGTCACCATCGACCTGCCCTTGCTGAAGTCAGCTGAACAGGCCACTCTAGATGTCACTGAAAAGCATCTAAGTCTGGAGTCTCAGAAACCTGATTACTGTCTCCAAATTTCTCTCCCCTACCGTGTTGATGAAAACCAGGGTACTGCTATATTTAATAAAGCCAAAAAAACAGCGTTATTACACTGCCAGTGGTGCCCCAGATGCCATAGTCAATGCTTGCTACATGACGCAAGACCAGAAATTGGTTTCAGATGCCCCAAAGAATGACAATGATGGCGTCAATCATGACCTTATAGCAAATGAACCAGCAGATAGAGCTGGATCCGAGATCAAGTGGCAAGCAGAGTCTATTGCCCTAAACTCTGAAGAGGAGGCTCAGTCTGGATGCCCTTCAGCTGCAGAGCCCCAGATGTGTGTCAAAGAGAAGCTGCAAAACAGAGCCAGATCTTCTGAAAGAGAACTAGTAAAAGACCAGCCTGAGAAGACAGTAGGAAAGAAAGAGACCACTGAGAAAATTCAAGAAGGAATAGAAAGAGATTCCACCCATTTAAGCAATAATTTTTTTCTGAAGAGTTAGAGAAGTCATGAGGGAAAAGGATGAGAGGAGAAAAACTGCATATAGATGGAGAAAATAGGCAAAAGCTGGATCCACGTTATACCTCCTCCAATCAATTCCACGGAGGAGGACTCAGCTTTTACTTATGGATGTAGGGCAAGAAATGATGAAGAAAAGAGGAAAGTAAAGAAAGAAATGGAAAGGAAGCCCTGGAAACGGAGTTAAGGGAAAAGATAGAGAGCATCAGAATCAGAGACTGGGACCGACATGATCAGAAAAACAAAGGCACCAGACAACAAAGGTAGAAAAAATCATTTTCTTTTCATTTTAGTGTTTGAAATATGTCTAATTTGAGAATTTACACCTGCTGTCTTATTTTGCACTGGGTACACTGGAGCTGTAACATCTTACAGAAATTATTTATAATGAAAAAGAATCACGTTATTTTTTTCTCCTATACTAGTATAATATTTTCAATGATGTCTGTTTATATGCGCCATGGCTGCTATAAGGGGTGTGGCTAATGTGGGTGTTTTTATCATATGGGGTGGGGTCATATGTGGTGACCCCACCCATAATGAGTACCGGCACCTTTTTATCTACAAAAAAAAAGCACTGCTTCTGTTACACAGGGGATTGCATCTTGCTATTTGATAAGAATCACCTGCGGGTGGTTGCCAGGTGAGAAGTTTAAACTTCTGGCAAGAAGGTGGAGGGCTGCATCCCTGACAGAGAGGAGTCAAGATCTGAGCTTTTTGAAAAGCAAATATATTTCTTAACCAGAGTACGTTGCCGGAGAACGTGATGAAGGCGGTTAGCTTGGCAGAGTTTAAAAAGGGGTTAGGCGGTTTCCTAAAGGACAAGTCCATAAACCACTATTAAATGGACTTGAGAAAAATCCACAATTCCAGGAATAACATGTATAGAATGTTTGTACGTTTGGGAAGCTTGCCAGGTGTCCTTGGCCTGGTTTGGCCGCTGTCGTGGACAGGATGCTGGGCTCGATGTACCTTTGGTCTTTTCCCAGTGTGGCATTACTTAAGTACTTATGAAACACAGGAAAGAGAAAAGAGAGCTTTCTATGTCCTTTCCCTGCTGTTCTGGAGAAAGCCCAGTTATTCTGAAGGAAGGGTTTTTTTTTTTTTTTTTTGGTTGTTCTGATCTTAAGAGACTGTGAACTTATTGAATCAGTTTATTATTTGTGTACCTCTGCCTTAAATGCTTATAACATTTTGGATTTCATGCTCTGAATTAGAGAAGCTTTTGAACTCATATTTACTTGAAGAATTCTTCCCAGGAAAAAGAAGAATCCTGGGCTGGATTATTGCTAGAGATTTAACTCTGGGGAGGAAAGCACCTCTTTTGAGTCTCTAAAGTTGGAGAGACCCCTAGACACATAAGAGGTGGGAGTAATTCTATGAATACTGGCATATATGCTTATATGGTAACAAATATATGCAACCCCCCTCCAAAATCCAGCTACATACTATTTTGTAGCTACAACAATATCTTTGATAGTACATAGGGGGTCTTTTACTAAATCTAAGCTTGAGTTATCTGCAGCACGGCCCATAGGAATAAAATGGGCCCTGCTGTAGATAAGTCGAGCTAAGCTTTAGTAAAAGACCCCCATAGTTTGCAAGTGGCTATACATATGTGTGGAGTCTCGGCAGAGTGTGGGTGTGGCTTATACTTATGCACATATCTTATAAAATACATTACATGAGTATCTCTGCAATCTAGGCACGACCATTTACAGCAACTCTATCACTGGCATAAGCGTTCCTGTCTAACTGCTTATGCGCATATATCCCTGATTATTCTGCAAATGAAAGTAGGCACCTATTTTACAGAATGGGGAATTCTATAAATGACACTCAAATTGTGCATTCAAATTTGGGTGTGTGCCTTATTTGTGCAAGCAATTTAATTAATTGTTAGCACCCAATTATTGGCACTAATTGTCAACAATTTGGATTTGCCTGCTAGGTGGTATTCTATAAAGATGTGGGCATAAATGTTTTGCAGTGCAACTGAAAAGGGAGCATGGCTATGGGAGGGGCATGGGCAAGTCAGGGGCATACACTAAAGATATATGCACTATTTTATAGAATTTAGGGGATCCAGGCTCAATTTACATGTGAAGATTTACACCAGGTTTCAGCTGGTATAAGTCAGTGTTTCCCCAAGTCCAGTCCTGGAGTACCCCTTGTCAGTCAGGTTTTCAGGATGTTCACAATGAATATGCCCATGGCCGCTGAGAGACTCAGCTGGGCCTGAGGCAGGCAGAGCCGCTGCCACTGGACTTTGGCCGCCATCGCCTGTTCTACCACCGGGCATGGGGCAGGGCCGCCACCCCTCCAATGATCATCAACGCCTCTGCCGCCGCCCCCTCCCCAGGAGCGCTGCTGCCCCTGCCCACCGCATCTTTAAATACCTTGGCTGGCGGGGATCCCAAGGCCCTGCCTGCAGAAGAGTCTTAATCCAGCACTGCTCTTCTTCACTTTGCCGCATGGCCTGCCCCTGCGGCTGCTTTTTCTCTCATGTCGTGCATGCTCGGTTTGAAAACTGAGCATGCGTGGCCTGAGGGGAAAAGCAGTCGCATGGCAAGCTATGCGGCAGAGTGAAGAAGAGCAGTGCTGGAGGAATATCTCTTCTTCTGGTAGGGCCTAGGGGGAACCCCCGCCAGGCTGCTGTGTCTGCTCCTCTGGGTCCTCCCCAGCCTCTAAGGGGGGCCTGGCACTGGAGATTTCTCTATCTTGCTCCTGTTGGGACACGATCACCCAGGTCCCGTCAGGAGCAGAAGAGAGAGACCCTGGCGCTGGGCCCCTCCTGGAGGCCCGGGCCTGGGGAATTTTGCCTCCCTTTCTCCCCCCATCTTGGCATCCCTGAATATGCCTGAAAGAGATTTGCAAATAATAGAGGCAGTGTATGCAAATCAAGTTCATGCATATTCATTTTTGATATCCTGAAAACCTGACTGGCGAGGTGTACTCCAGGACTGGACTTGGGGAAACACTGATGTAAATCCTCAAACCCAAAGTCGGACATGAATCCCAATACTACACATTATTCAATAAATGGCACCCAACTCGGAGCACTGTTTATAGGATAACGCTCAGAGCTCATTATCTAGCCCTAAGTGCTTAGAGGCACCTAGTTGTAAGCGTCTAAAAAGCTGTGTGTTCTGTGCGGTAACTGTATGAGAAGATGCTGAGAATGCCCCTAGCAGTTTATTTTGGCAATTATCACACAGTAGGTGCAAACTTTTACCACACATTAGTAAAAAGCTTCATAACATTAGAGAAAAATATGCCCAATGTATTTTTTGATCCATTTAGATTCTTTTATTGTATGCCAAGGTTATAGAAAACCTACTTACTATGCAGGCACTAATAGCATTCTCCAGAAGGCCATAGTCCAAAAACTATTATTACTTATAAAGTGCAAACATGTCTTCTGGTTAACTACTGTCAAAATGAGTAATGGGACCTGACTTATAAAGCTTGAAAAGAAGCACTTCATGGCAGACAGGGAATGGAAATCAGCATTGGCATGAGCAAAGTTAATGCCTCACAGAGTATGTGAACATGTGTGAGCAATAAACAGTGCTGTACTGTGCACGAGCAAGCCAGTTTAGTGACTCAGGAAGCATTATCACCTGAAATAATTTATTCTGAATTTTATTTTCAACAGTTTGGAAAGCACACTCTAAACTATGTACATTGCCAAACTCTTGCATAAGGTATGCAGGCAGCTGAATACTTGTTTGCGGTAATAACAACCAACTGTGAACTGAGTCTTTTTAAAGGTCACTAGTACTGTGAAGTACCAGGCATTTATTTCAAAATGAGGTGGGTTAGGAAAATCAAGGGGGATTAATTGCCACAAAATTAGAAATGACTTCAGACCCAGTTCAAACTAAAGTAAAAAGGAATAGATTTGTCCCAGATATGGAAGCAATTCTATTTTTCATTATAGAATGGAATTTAAGCCAATTGTACAGGAGTTCTAAAAAAAAAAGTACCTCTTACAAGGTAGACATCATGCATGGCAAATCCTTTATACACCATCTCTATGTTCTTGTGCTCTCAGGAAAGGAAATGAATTGAAAGCTCCAGTTCTATTGCTGCCTTTATAAGAAAGATGCCTCTTGTGCTAAACCATTCTGCAGACAAGTGCAGCCCTGGAAACACTTCTCTAGGTTAACTGCACAAAATCAGAAAATGATTTATTGGATTGGCAACCAGGTCATTTTTCTGTCATGATTAAAATGACATGTGAGCAGATTGGGCCTGGATCAGTAAATGATGCACAAAGTTAGGTGCCGTGGAGGGGCATAATTGAACGGGGCGTCCAGGTTTTCCTGAAGGCGTCTTCACGAAGAGGCGTGGAAACCCGTATTATTCGAAACAAGATGGGCGCCCATCTTTCGTTTCAATAATACAGTCAGGGACGCCCACATATCAACATTTAGGTCGACCTTAAAGATGGTCGTCCTTAGATATGGTTTTCCCGGTTTTCAACGATAATGGAAACTGAGGCCCATCTCAGAAACGACCAAATCCAAGCCATTTAGTTGTGGGAGGAGTCAGCATTCGTAGTGCACTGGTCCCCCTCACATGCCAGGACACCAACTGGGCACCCTAGGAGGCACTGCAGTGAACTTGACAAATTGTTCCCAGGTGCAAAGCTCCCTTGCCTTGGGTGCTGAGACCCCAAAACCTACTCCCCACAACTTTATAACACTACCATATCCCTAAGGGGTGAAGGGGGCACCTACATGTGGGTACAGTGGGTTTGTGGTGGGTTTTAAAGGGCTCACATTTACCACCACAAGTGTAACAGGTAGGGGGGGGTGGGCCTGGGTCCACCTGCCTGAAGTGCACTGCACCCACTAAAACTGCTCCAGGGACCTACATATTGCTGTCAGGGAGCTGGGTATGACATTTGAGGCTGGGATAGAGGCTGGCAAAAAATATTTTAAAAGTTTTTTTTGAGGGTGGGAGGGGGTTAGTGACCACTGGGGGAGTAAGGGGAGGTCATCCCCATTTTCCTCTGGTGGTCATCTGGTCAGTTCGGGCACATTTTTAAGGCTTGGTCGCAAGAAAAAATGGACCAAGTAAAGTCGGCCAAGTGCTCGTCAGGGATGCCCTTCTTTTTTCCATTGTCGGCCGAGGACGCCCATGTGTTAAGCATGCCCCAGTCCCGCCTTCGCTATGCTTCCGACACGCCCCCGGGAACTTTGATCGTCCCCACGACAGAAAGCAGTTGAGGACGCCCAAAATCGGCTTTCGATTATGCCGATTTGGGCAACCCTGTGAGAAGGACGCCCATCTCCCAAATTGTGTCAAAATATGGGCGCTCTTCTCTTTCAAAAATAAGCCTGATAATGATCCATGCACCCTTTACAGAATAGTAGCTTTGCATGCTTCTTGTGCCTAACTTTGGGCATAACATATTAACATATATACTGACATAGTAGAAGGTGGCAGATAAAGAGCTATATGGTCCATCCAGTCTGCCCAACAATATAAACTCATAAGTACATAAGTGTTGCCATACTGGGAAAGACAAAAGGTCCATCGAACCCAGCATCCTGTTTCCAACAGTGGCCAATCCAGGTCACAGATACCTGGCAAGATCCCCAAAATGTACAAAACATTATATGCTGCTTATCCCAGAAATAGTGGATTTTCCCCAAGCCCATTTAATAACGGTCTATGGACTTTTCCTTTAGGAAGCCGTCCAAACCTTTTTTAAACTCTGCTAAGCTAACCGCATTTACCACATTCTCTGGCAATGAATTCCAGAGTTTAATTACACATTGAGTGAAGAAACATTTTCTCAGATTCGTTTTAAATTTACTACCTTGTAGCTTCATCGCATGCCCCCTAGTCCTAGTATTTTTGGAAAGCGTGATCAGACGCTTCACATCTACCCGTTCAACTCCACTCATTATTTTATAGACCTCTATCATAAACTCACTAAGCATATTCTATAATGAACTGCACCTAAATTCTAATGTACACAGTTCAAAAGGGGCGTGGCTAAGGGCAGGGAAATGGGCAGTTCATAGCCGTTCTAAAATTTGCGCACGTGTTATAGATCATGGCCCAGTGCACATAAATCTACATGCAGGGATTTACACCATATTCTATATACTTTGCCTAAATCTAGGTGCCGCTTATAGAATATGAGTAAGTGGAAATGTTAACTGCATGGATTTTTTGGGCGCCTTAAATAGAATCTGGCCCATAATGTCCAATTTTATCCCAATATGCTTTTTCTTGTGTGGTTATTCCTAACATGCAATGCAGCACTGTATGCCTGTAGTTAGAATTAGTCTCCCTTATATGTATCACTTTGCACTTATCCAGATTAAATTTCATCTGTCATATAGCTATACAGTCCCTCAGTCTGTGAAGGTCCTCTTACAGCTACTCGCAATCCAAATCTAATTTCCACCAATTAATCATAACCCTCTATTTATACAGCTACAATAAGAATCCTGTACAGGTATTTTGACTCTTTCTAGTCTATTCTTAGCTGGCAGCAGTCAACGATTTTTAAAAGGGCTAACAGCTGTCAATATTGGGCTATTGTTCAATGGTACTATAACTTGCCCCTAAATGGACGGCTGACCCCTAGTGGTAATAGCACAAGACTACTGCTATGAGTTAGCATTGCCATTTTGAACAGCTGGAGCTGATGGGGGCAAGAGCAGAAAGGGGACTGCGCCAGTTCCATCCCATTAAATACCAGGGATCAATTCTGTGTAAGTCCTAGGTGTGGCTGTGGGTCCATGGGGGGAGGACGGCGAGAAAGGAGCGATGGCCTGTCCTTTGATGTGAGGAGGGTCTTAGAAGTTAGATTGGGGATAAATGAAGTGTGGAGGGGGTTGGAACCAGAGGGGTGTCACATGAAGCAGGGAGCAGGGCAGAACTGGGTGGTAGGAATTGGATGGAGGAGAATTGGATGGGGGGGGGGGGGTGGAGATATCAAAGAAGGGTCTAGAGGGTGATCAGAGAAGACTGGAACCTGCGAGGAGGGTTTGGGAATAGGAAAGGGGTGGGAATGGCAGCAGGGGCAACCCAGAAATTATCAGGATATTGGCCAGTATTCAGTGCCAGCACCCGTACAGCTATGTGGGCAAAGTTAGGACTGCTTTATGTACATTCCTATGTGCCCACTTAGCTGTGTGGGCACCAGCATTGAATGTGGCCTGTGCCTGCATAACTGCTAGCTTTTCCCTGACTCCAGTTCTGGACCTGCTCTGTCACTGCCTAGATTTCACATAAGCAGTAAGAGCCAATTTTCAGAAGCACTGCCTGATTAAGTGCTACTGAATATTAGTGACTGGTCTTCTCAGCGTGCTTTCAACAGGCAGGATACATGACAAAAAATATATTCTTGTATTCTCTTGTTCCACTTTCTGCCTCCATTGATTAACTGAAACCTCGTGTCCTAATTTATCACACCATTCTTTTAAAGGTCCAGTAATTTGCATATCCTATATAATAAAACGCACCTCCAACATTCTGAAGCTGATTGCATGGCTGAGGCATTCCTGCTCTCTTTATCCATCTCCTGAATTGACATCACGTACTTCCGGGTTCATCACAAGCAGAAGTGACCAACCACACAAGGTTTCTCGGCTTCAGAATGTTGGAGGTGCATTCTATTAAATAGGATTGGTCAGTTCCTTGAAGCACAGCCAGAGCTCAGCGTCCTGCACAGTAACGCTCAGACACCAGAGAAAGAGAGGGGAGCCTGGCACCAGAGAGAGGGAAGGAGGGGGGCCTGACACCAGAGAGGGGGGAGGTATCTCTGTCACACACACTCTTTCTCACACATTCTCACACACTCTCTCTCTCACAGTCAGTGTCTTTCTTTCTTTCTCTCTCACTCTCACACACTGTCTCTCACACACTCTATGTCTCACACTGTATCACATTCACTCTCTATGTGTCACACAGTCACTCACACACTCTCTTGGTCTCATACACTCGGTCTCACAGAGAGTCTGTGTCTCACACACACTCTCTCTCTCTCTCGCACACACTGTATCTGTGTGAAACACACACTCTCTCTCTCACACTGTCTCACATACACACTTGCACACACTCTCATTCTCTCACACACACACACTCGTACATTCACTCTCTCTCTCACATACAGTCACTCTCACATACACTCTCTCAAACATACACACTCCAAGGAAAACCTTGCTAGCGCCCGTTTCATTTTTGTCAGAAACGGGCCTTTTTTACTAGTTTATGATATTGTTAAACAATGTCTAGGAGGTAGATGTTTCTTAGAACTACTTCCTATTTTCACTTAAGAAAAGTACTTTCCTACCCATTTGATTTTTTTAACTTGTCAACTGTTACATTTGCAGTTATAATTCTGTCTTCAAATCATCAAATGATTCAACCCCTATGTCTATAAATCACTGATAGAGACAACATCCCTTAAATTTTATAAATGGTGCTTAATATTGCACATGCAATTTTGGACTTTAATTTGTGTGCCCAATTTAATTGAATGAGCCAATTAGCACCGATAGCTGCTAACAATCAATTATCAGCACTAACTGGCATTAATTGAAATTTACACCTGCGTATTTAGTCATGGGAATCCATGCATAAAATTTACATGTGACTCCAAAAAATGAATGTGGTCATCAGAGTGACATGGGCAGATCAGGGGAATTTCTACAATTTATGTGTGCTTTTATAGAATAAGGGGGTCTGGGCTTAATTTAGCTGCAAACATTTACATCAGGGTTTACTTGGTGTAAATCCTTCCATCTAAAGTTAGACACTGATCCTGGCACTAAGCGTATTCTATAAACAGTGCCTAATTTCAGCACTGTTTATTGAATAGTGTTTACTGTGTTATTTTTTCAGCACCGATTTTTCAGAGCTATTTATAGAATTTGGTCACACGTGCTGTTAGTTAATGGTTTTCTACCGCCTCTTTTTCATTCTCATTGTGTGTGATAGAAAATATGGATCATAAAGAACTGAGGTCAAATTTGGCCCTTTATGCACTGGCTGCCACGTCTTCATTGATGTCTTCAAATAGTATAACCATCATATTGGTCAGTATGGGCTTCTTCTAAAAAGTTGTGCTAGTGATTCCCATGTGGTAAATGAAAGCTTCGAGTATTTGTTCTATAATTCACAGGCATTGGCAGGTTCTTTCGGTTCACCCAGTGTTTAACGAGCACCCTAAGGTGGCATATAAACGCCAGATGAATGTGGGGGAGTTGCTTAAAAGATCTAGTAGTCCCATAGTGGAGGGCAGGCATTCCCCGTGTGGCAAGTGTGTTTATTCTATATATCAATGGGACACCTCCACCATCCCTATTCCTCACACCAGCAAATGGCATAGTTTAAGACATCACACCTCATGTAATACGGAACGTGTTGTTTATTGTATTAAATGCCCTTGTGGTTTATACTACATAGGGCATACAAAAAGACAACTTAAAAATCGTTTGGCAGAACACATTAGTAATTTGCGACATAACAGGCAGGAAAACCCTTTGGTGAAGCACTGGATGCAATGCAATCACTCTATAGAGCAACTTCAGTGCGCTGTCATTACACATTTCCCTCTATCTAATAGGGGTGGTGATGTTAGTGCCAGTTTGCTGGTGATTGAACAACGGTATATTTTTTTATGGGGGACAGTAGCTCCGAATGGGCTTAATCTGGAGGTTGAATGGGTGTAAGGCGTTTCTCCTTTAAGGATGGAGGGAGGTGTTCCAGTGTTGCCCTTTTAAATGTAGAGTAGATTTGCTACGTGCAGTGATTTCCTGTGCGGCATCTGTGGGTCAGCCCTGAGGGAGTTTCAATCCGGCATGCAGCCATTTGATGTGTAGAAGAAGTAAGTGTTAGTTGGAATGTTATAGTGTTATAAAGATTGTAAGAGAAGCATTGAAGATGATAGTAATGGTATTATTTAAAATGTTATAGATTTGATGGTGGTTCCTCCTGAGGAAGATTTGTGAAATGCGGTCCTGCATTGGGGAACCGGCACAATATGAAACAGATATGGTGGACTGTTGAGTTAGTCATCGAGCACACAGCACTTGTATTGTGATGCATACAGATGTTTGGAGGTGGTGTATTTAATCAGCCAACGGAGGGTCAATAGATATACAGTGTTTCTCCATGAAGAACAGTCATCCAGCGTTTACGTGGAAACACTTTTACAGTGTCCAAGCGGAAGGCGTGGCGACTGTAGGAAAAGGACTATCTAGCTGGCAGGACTGAGTTCTGATCATTTGTGCATGATATAATGTATAAGTATGGTAAAACATATGTAAAATAAGAAACAGCATAAGTATGCAATTTAAAATGTAAAACCAGTTGTTTTGTATTCAAATACAGGTGGTGCAAGGTGAGTGGAGGAATGAATGTGTGAGGTTTTAACATTAGGTAGCAGTGCTGGTGAGGTTAGTGGGCATTGCAATACAATAAAACGTTTTTGTGATATGAAAAAAATGCTGGAGTCTTTGTGTAATAGATATTAAAAGTGACTATGGAATTAAAAGAGTTATCCCCTAATTAGTAATTTTGGTATCAAACGAGAGGAAGCCCATACGAATTGAATGGGCTTCCTCTCATTTGCCTCATCAAGAATCGGTAGCAAGGCTATGTAAAAGAAGCCCAATCTTAGTCAACTTTGATAAGAATAAGACATAATGGGCTAGGTTCTAATATTTGTTGTCATAAAAATTGGTATAAATAAATGCCAAGGAGTGTTCTAAAAACCGTACCTATCTTTAGGCATAGTTTATAGAATTCGCCTAGGGCCTGTCCATGTGACTAAATCTAGTCACAGGAATATACATCAAGTGCAACTTGGTGTAAATGCTGGCAACTAAGATAGGTGTGGAGTGGGTATATTCTATAACAGTGTGCATAATTTTTAGTAACTCCCACTATCCGCCCATTCCACCCCATGGCCTTGCCCCCTTTTTGGCAGCACGTATTAGAATTTACATGCATCACTTTATAGAATACTCTTAGGAAGCTGTGCATGTAAATTCTAATTAAAGCCAACTAGTGTCAATAATTGCCTGTTAATTGACAATTATCAGCGCTGATTGGCTTGATTATCAAATTGCACACACAATACAGAATATGACCTGAATTGCTCATGCAACTCTAGATGCACTATATAAAATCTGGGTGAATAGAAATCATACTTGTAATGAAATAATCATAAATTGCCCGGCCTCTTTAGAATCTATTCTGAAAGAACATTCGTTTGTACAGCCTGGCAATATTGTTGTACATTATATAGATTACACCACTCCGTGTTTAAAGTTCTGTTATGAATCTTATTTAATTCTTGGTTCATTCTCCATTCATAATTATTCTTAAATGTTTCCTTACCAATTAATCAATTGCAAGCAGTGAAATAATAATAGTCTATGCAAAATAATAATTCTTATCATCTTTGATTATGCCTTTCAAGATGGGTGATAATAAGGTTTAAGATTTAAGGTTTATTTATTTGATATACCAGCTTTATCAAAGGCTGTAAAGCCATTTACAAAACTGGATTACTTCTCAGAAAAGAATAGAAACAGAGACAAAATAGACAAAAGAAAATTAGAGACTGGAAGAAATTCTAATACACTACCAAACTATAGGAAAATAACTTTACAAAATGATGATGCTCCTGAATATACATACAATGGTGACAAACGTTTCCTCATAAAGGAAACCAAAGCAGGAGTAGAGGATGCTGCTTTTATTTACTTTTGCTACAGCACCAGACATTACTCTTGGTTGTCTCAGGGCCCCTTTTACTAAGCCGCGTAGGCACCTACGCACGCTGAACGCTTGCCAAATTGGAGTTACCGCCCGGTTACTGAATGGCCCTTGCGATAATTTCAATTTTGGTGCACGTCCGCTATGCGAGCCTGAAAAATATTTTTTATTTTCTGGCGCGTAACGGATGCGCGTAGGTCATTACCGCCCAGATTCTTTACCGCTAAGTCTATGGCTGGGGGTAAGGTCTCAGACCCAAAATGGATGCGTGACAATTTTGATTTTGCTGCACATCCATTTTCAGCAAAAAAAAAAAAAAAAAAGAGGCCTTTTTCACAGGTGCGCTAAAAAATGGATTGGCGCGCCCAAAACCCGCACCTACACTACCACAAGCCATTTTTCAGCATGCCTTTGTAAAAGAACTCCTGAGTGTTTTAAATTGTGTATATTGACCCCAAAGGCAGGCGGCTGTGTCCGCCGAAACATGACCCGTGTTGGGTCTTTTCGTTTTGGTACTTGAATAAATCTGTTTTGAACTACATCCCCCTGGTGCAGTGGTCATTGTGTCATCTTCTACTCCTGCTTTGGTTTTCTTTGTGTTGATCTTCTTGGAGGGTGTCTTCCTGCTTCTGCTGTGGACAAAACGTTCCTCATACCTGTAATACTCTCATGCAGTCAAAGACCTTAATTGGCCTACCCTTAGAGCCCCATTTGATCAAGCTGTACTAGTTTACCAACTTTTTTCTTCAAATTGTGAAGCAATGATTTGGCAAAAAAAAAATGTGCAGTCTACACTGATCAATGACATGGATCTGAATTCCAAATTACCAAAAAAAAAAAAATTAAGCTTGGATATAATCTCATTATTATTGTTTATTTATTTATTATTATTTATTGCATTTGTATCCCATATTTTCCCACCTCTTTGCAGGCTCAATGTGGCTTACAATACATCATGAGTGATGGAAATACATTAGAAATGGACATTTAGTGTTACAGAAAGATCTTGGGCGACAGGATAAAGATAGAACATAATATTTGAATAAACATTACCAAAACTCATAAATAATTTCATAGGGAATTCTTTGGACCTGAAAATTCATATATGCTGCAGGATTCTATAGCTAATTTTGCTTCTTTATATGTTATTAAAACTGTAAGCTGATTTTTATCTTCAAAAGATAACATCAGATACAATAAATTTGCCAAGAAAGAACTGAGACAAAAACATCAAGAAATCTCTGAGTTTATAAAAACCTTAATAGAACTGTCTAAAAATGTTCCAATATATTTTTGTCTTGAATAAACAAATTACTAGTTGGATCTCTGATTGCTTGAATGCAATTTCTATTTTTCTAAAGTATTGGGCTAAAAGCCTACCATACACATTATTCTCTGAGAACTGTCTTGCTTTTATGCTGAAAAAAAATAGATGCACCAGCCTGAGTTTGTTTAATTTGTACCTACGGTTAATAAATCATCATGATGGCATTGGACATGAAGGGCCTCTGCTGTCTAAATGTATTTTTCTATCTGATCTAACTCCTTTTCTTTCTTTAAACTTCATTATTCTATAACTAATAATGCCACCTCTGACAGTTGCTTTAAACGCATTCTATTTCACACTAAATTTCACATCCTGTGTTATATTAAACAAAAAAAATCATTGATGCCTTTTTTTAATCAAATCCAGTGAGTTATCATCCAGTAAAGCAGTACTGAATCTCCAATCAGAAGTTTTTTGTGCTAAATTACAAAAGGTATGTAGAGAATGCTATTGTTGTGCGATCAGACATCAAGATAAGATAAATCTTACCTCAACAATATCAGGCATTAGATTGTCAATAATAAAAAAATAATCTAGCCACAAATAATATTAGGGAGGAAAGTAAAAGAAAGTAAAATCTTTGTGGGTGAGATGAATATCCTCTGGGATCCAACAGACTATTTGCCAGGGTCATCCTCTTAGTAACAACAAAGGCATAGATTTAGCAGGCCGGATTTCCTATTTACAACAGATTAATTAAAGTTCCCTCTTAAAGCTATAGGTACCTCGGTATGACCTTAAATGTGGAATGACTGCAGGTGGTATATAAGAAACCTGCAAATCCAAAGGCTATTGAAGTGGTATACAATTAGGCACAGCAGGTGTTTCTCTATCCACAGAGGGCTCATGCATTAGGCTGCTCCTCTACTCCACATGGTTTGTTACTCTTTTATATACCTCTAATAGAAGGATATTAGTTCACCTTTTCTTTCTCTTAAACTTGTTTATCAATTTACTATAGGCTTTTCCTATTACCCCCAATTCAAAAGGGGGGAAACAAGCCATACTCTTTATGTATACTTTATAGAGTCTGGCCCTACTGGTACTGTTAGCAGTAGTACTATGGTTGGAAGAGTAATCAAGAAATCATTGTCATTTAAATGTTACTTATAAATTGAGATCAGTTTTATTTCTGGGTCTTTACTTTGTAAAATTAATCCCTTTAATTAGGCCTACAACCAAACACACTACACAACAGATAATAATAATAATAATAATAATAATAATAATAAAAAAGCCTTAAAGGATAAGCTAAATCACTGTATATTCAGTAATAGACAAGAAAGTACATTGAACTACACCCACACAGTAAATCTGAAAAGGTTCTTAGATCTCACAATAAAATGACCTGCTTCCTGTAACATACAGAACAGGTGAAGTTAAAAAATAGAGTTGGGACTTTAGTAGGCCTTTTTCTTTTTATTCTAAGGTACAAAAAAATCCTACACTTGAAGTATGGCAAAGAAACATTATACCCCTAAAGCTGCTACTCTCATTACAGATTCTGCTTCTGTCCAGACTGAATGTTTGGCCAAGGCAAGGATCTGGTTTCATGTGATAAATGTATGCAAATTGAATCCCTCATGAAAGAAGTGCAAGAACTAGGAGAGGAGATTGCAAGACTATGAAGCATCTGTGACAACCTGAAATTCATCCCGGAGATGCATGTTGAAACATTGGGGAATCTCCAGCAAAGGGAGAGAAGATCTTGTGCAGAAAGAGGACAGATGGACACATGTCATCATAGTCTGCAAAATCAACCCCAAACTCCATCTTCTGTTGAACCGAAGAATCGGTTCACAGCCCTGGAGGCAGAACAGCTGAAAACATCTCGAGAACAGGAGGAAACAAGAATCAAAAATCCCAAAACCACTGGATTGGTTGTCAATAAGAAGTGAAAGGTACTGGTGGTTGGTGATTCTCTTCTGAGGGGTACTGAGGCAAACATCTGCTGACCAGATATGATGTCCAGTGGGGTGTGCTGTCTGCCTGGTGCCAAAAAGCGAGATGTAGAGGAAAAAAAATGTAAGACTCATCAAGCCTATTGACCACTATTCTATACTGCTCATCCATGTTGCTACAAATGATACTGCTAGGTATCCTATTGAACATATCAAATGTGACTTCATGGTTATGGGTCAGAGGGTGAAGCACCTAGATGTACAGTTGGTGTTCTTATTGATCCTTCCTGTTGAAGGTAAAGGCCAAATAAGGGAAGCTTGCATTTGGAGCTGAAAGTGTGGCTGCATGGATGGTGCAAATGTGAGCACTTCAGTTTCCTAGACCATACAATGATTTTCCAAGAACTACTGAACAGTGAAGGCGTCCATCTTTCAAGGGAGGGACGAAGTGTCTTCACTAACAGACTGGCTAAAGTACTAAAGAGGACTTTAAACTTAATTTGCTGGGAATGGGTGAGAAAATCCCCATAGTCATTAATAACCCTCAGAAAGGTAAGACATCAAATACATTTATAGAAAAGGAGAAAAAGAGTAACATCTGGAGAGCCTTGTATACCAATGCCCGTAGTTTGGGAAACAAATTTCTAGATCTAGAGGCTGCAGTTATAGAAACAGACTTAGATTTAGTGGTGGTTACAGAGATGTGGTTCACAGAGGACCATGACTGGAATATAGTTATACCTGGCTGTAATCTATTCAGGAAGGACAGGATAGGAAATAAGGGTAGAGAAGTGGCACTATATGTTAATAATAATATTAAAGTGACAAAACTGCAGTACATATGGGGTAAGGAAGAAGCAAAGAACACTGGGTTAAAGTGATAAGAGGGAAAGGAAAATTTATTTACAATAGTGTAATATACAGGTCACCTTCATAGTCAGAAGAAATGGACAGAGACGTAATTGAAGACATCCACAAGATAGCTAGGGAAGGGGAAGTACTAGGTGATAGATGATTTTAATATGCTGGACATCAATTGGGGCATCCTTGCTGTAGGATTGTCTAGAAGCAAAGGGATCTTGGATTCTCTAAAGGAAGAATTCTTTCAGCAATGGGTAACTTAAGCAACACAGGATGGAGCTATTGTAGACCTGGTGCTTACAAATGGGGAGAGCGTTTCTGATGTTATGATGAGAGATCATTTGGCATCTAGTAATCACCAAATGGTGTAGTTCAATATTAATATAACAAAAGAGAGGGAACGAAGTACAAACTAAAGTCCAAACAAAAAAACAGTACCATGGGCCTTTAAAAATGGAATACAGTTCTTTAATGAATGAGCCTTGACAGAAAGACCCGACACGGGCACCCCTGACGCAGGTGCTAGTCACCGAAACACGGCCCGTGTCGGGTCTTTTTGTCAAGGCTCATTTATTAAAGAACTGTGTTCCATTTTTAAAGGCCTGTGGTGCTGTTTTTTGTTTGAAGTTCAATATTAAGACATAGGAAGAGAGGTCTTAGTCAAGACTGAAGGTCATAGATTTCAAAAGAACTAACTTTGCCAAGATGAGGAATTTCTGAAGGAAGAGTTAGTTGGATGGGAACAGCTGAAGGAAGTAGAACATCAGTGGGAAAATCTGAAAGGATCTATTTTAAAGGTGACAAACCGTTATGTTAGAAAATTACGTAAAAGTAAGAGGAAAGGAGCCTACTCTGATTCTCAAATGTAGTAGCTGAAAAGATAAGAGAAAGAAAGTTAGCTTTTATACATTAGAAGATGACTCAGAAAGAGGAAGACAGGCAAAAATATCTGGAAAAGCTAAGAGAAGCTGGAAAAGTTGTCAGGAAAGCAAAGAGGTAAATGGAAAAAATGTAAAAAGGTAGAGGAAAAAGTTTTTTTTTTAACCTGCTTGCGGTCTCTGGGGAATTTGTGGGGCAACTGGTGTTGCAGGACATCACTGGTTGATCCTGGGTTCATTTAAGGTCTCGGGGCAGATTTGGACCTGTTGAAGGTGTGAGGGTGATTCCTCACAGGCTGTCAGGTGGCTCCAATCTTTTTCAGGCCATTTGTGGCCCAATGACTGGTGGCCAGTGGCAGTGCTGGGCACTAGAGGGGGATCGGGGCTGGAGCTTGCAAAAACATGACCAGCCATGAAGGTGCGCTGGTCGCAAGTGAAGGGAGACAGGAGGCAGTCTGGCCATTAAATGGCCGGCTGTGGACCTAGCCTGATGAGTGGGAACCTACTGAGCATGTGCAAACTCTCACACATTCTTAGTTCAGCTTCGAAGCTCTGAGTAGGCCCAAATTGAAACCAGAGTGCCGTGGAAAATGCAACTTTTTAATGGGAGCAGTGATAGTCATTCTGGACTGAATCCTGGGGTGGAAGTGGCCTTTTTCATGTTAGTGGAGCCTGGTAAGAGGTCCCTTGTGCCTTAAGTATTTTTATTTTAATGTTAAAATATGATTTTTGAACCATGTTTGCCAGGGCTCTGGGGAAAATTTTGAAAAATTTATTTTGGTTGTGGGGGTCTCTTAGGACTCCTCTTAGATGAGTTATAGAGGTCTTGAAATGGGAAAAATGTTTGCCCATTCGGAGGGAATTTACCATATAGGGGGCTAGCGCACTTTGGACGCATGGCCAGGAATTTTGGTAACTAAGGGGCCCTTTTACTAAGGTGCGTAGATGTCTATATGTGTCCAATGCATGTCAGTTTGGAACTACCATCTGGCTACCGCATGCCCTGGGCAGTAATTCCATTTTTTACACAAGTCCAATATGTACAGCAGAAAATATTTTTTATTTTCTATCGTGTGGCGCTAACTGGGCGGTAATTGGCAGTGCTACGTGTAGGCGCGCTATAACACTAACGCACCTTAGTAAACAGGGCCCTTATAGTTGTCCTAGAACTAATATAAATGTTTTCACATGCTATTTATGCTAGTACTTCATAAAGAAAAGTAGGCACCTTCTTTTTCTTTTTCTTACCCTCTTATCGTAGGTGCCCTCTTATTCTAGGTAGTCACCATCCAGGAAAAGGATTTAGGTGTCATCATGGATATAAAGCTCTGGGATCACAACTGCTGACATCGGTAAAGAGGCAGGGCTAATTTTGTACCATCCTGAAGATCTTGCACAGTTAATAGCAGCAACACATCTCTGAGCACAGTGGCTCCAAAGCAGATGGAAAGAGGGCGCAAAGATGACAGCCAGATAGATTAAAAAAAAGTAAATAAATATACAAGTATATTTATTTATATTTAGTGACAGTGAGAGAAAGAGGGAGGGGGGAGGGAAAATGAGTGGGAAAGTTACAGCTCTGCTCTAATATTTATAATTTTGTCAAAAAAATCTTTAGAGAAAAAAATCATACAAATTTGGACTGGGTAAAAGTGTTGCTCAACTTGGAGCTGGTTGGGAGCTCTGTTCCTTTGAGTGTTTGTATGTGAGGAATAGATAGAGGGGAGCGTGTTGACCATTTAGTTTCATTGATGAGTGTAAATGAAATGATAGGAAGACGTTAGGTCACAACAAGCTCAGTCAGCTGCAATCAAAGTAAACCTGGCTGCATAAAGATAAAAATTATAAAGTAGTTATGTTTACCTGGCTGCTGAACAGCAGCTACATTATAATTAGTACCATTTAATGAAAACACTATTGAGGTGCTTATTGCTAATCAAACTGCAATATTAAACTGGCTGCTGTAATAATGAATGCAATTACAGATGTGAACTATTCAGCCTGAAAACTGACCTCACCCAAATTTCACTTCATTCAAAAGAAATGTGCCAGCAGTGATGGAAATTACTTTTATGTCCTGAGTTTCAATGACGCAAACCAATATGGATGATATCAACTTCAAACTCTAACATTATTAGACGATGAATAGCACATGATTTTAAAAGAAGGAGAATCTGAAAATATAACCCTGTCTGACCCTGTCTCTATTGAATCATTTCTAAGAAATAAATGAAAAAGGCCTCCAGTGACATACAAATTCTGCTGATGTTTCTCATACAACTTGTTGAATAAAGATTGCTTTCCTATTTTCAATATATGGAAATGCTACTGCTTTCCAGAAAACAATGTCAATCCAGTTACTCTGGGAGATAGGGAACAATGATGGGTGGGCAGGAACATACATGAAAAGGGAAAGGGACTTGATATACCATCTTGTGATGGTTTTTGCAACTATATTCACAGTAGTTTATGTAGTATATACAGGTATTTATTTGTACATGGGGCAATGGAGGGTTAAGTGACTTGCCCAGAGTCACAAGGAGCTGCCGTGGGAAGCAAACCCACTTCCCCCGTCATCAAAGTCCACTGCACTAACCACTAGGCTACTCAAGTCATTGGAAAATATGTTGCTGATTGAGTCAAATCTCTTCCTCCAGTAGGAGCAGTTAAACTGGTATAATGATATCATAAGCAGAAAACATGACCAACCTGCCACTAGGTGAACTAGGCATCCATCTAAGGTGGAAGTATTCTGTGAGGTGACAGCACAGTTCCAGCATGGCTAGCAAGGAAGCAGCAGGCCATTGAGTACTCAAGGCTAGTCCTTCCAACTAGAAGTTTTCATCAGAGAGGGCAGGCCTGGAGGTGCTTTTTAGACACCAGAGTTAAGGTGGCAGTGGCGGGAAAGAGGGGAGATGCTGTACAAAGCAGGGCAGGGGGAAGTCAAGGAGAGATGCTGGACAAGATGGGCAGAGGGAAGAAAAGATGCAGGGTGGTGGAGGGCATGACTGAAGGTAAGGAAGCCGACCTAGACATTTAGGCAGGTCGAGTGCACAAACAGGTGGCAGCCTGGCATGGCTAGGAAAGAGGGGGTGGGGAGGGGTGGGGGGGTTCAAGGGAGTTTGAAGGGGCTCACAGGTAGAGGTGGGAGCAGGTCATATCAGGGATAGGAAAGGAGATATAGGATAAAGGAGAGATAGGTGCGGCAGGGATTAAGGGGGGGAGGTCTTAAAGGCAGGAAGGAGTGGCCACTGGAGGCAGCAAGAGGGGTATTTGTGAGAGGACAGTCACCATTTTTATGCTGCTCCGGTGGCTTACCCACCCAACCCACCCCAATGTTATGGAGGTAGGGGTCATGTTGCAGCATTCAGCGGTGGATCCTAGCCTAATAGAGCACACAGCAGTATGTTGCAGAACAAATTAAGCTTCAACAGTGGTCAAATGTGAAGTGTTTGGACACATGCCAACAGTGGCATGGATGATGTCAACCATTGGCAGTCCCCCTCTTGAATGGAGTCGGGGGCCAGTGCCAGAGTAGCAGAAAAATGGTGGTGCCTACCTCAGACTTGGATGGAATGGGGAGGTTGAAGGCAACAAGAAAGAGAGTCAATGGTTAAGTAAGGAGATGTGTTTGTACGACAACCCCTCATCAAGAAAGTGATGGTAGTGCTTCAGCATTTCTACGTATATGCCATAGGCGGGGCAGGAAATGTGCTCCGGAGGTAAGACAAAAGTAGTGGGTTCTGTGTGACTCAAGAGGCTAGGCACCCTCTAGTTAGATCAATTAATGTATTGATTTGCTTGATATTGTAAACTGTATGCATGAATGTTATTGCATGATATTGTAAATATCATTACATATGTAAATAGCAGAATGCTGCGGCCATAATAAATTTAATTTTTCTTCTCGGATAAAGTGGCATGTGTTGATATTGAAGTGTATGGTCTGAGATGAAAGGAGAGTGCCAAAGTGCTGCCTGCCCTGTTTGTGCAATGGTGGTTAAGAAAGCAAATAGAATCCTAGGAACTATTAGGAAAGGAATGGAAAATAAAAATGTGAATATTATAATGTCTTTGTTTCACTCCATAGTGTGGCTGCACCTCGAATACTGTGTGCAATTCTGGTCACTGCATCTCAAAAAAGATATAGTAGAATTAGAAAAGGTACAGAGAAGGGCGATGAAAATGATAAAGGGGATAGGATGACTTTCCTATGAGGAAAGACTAAAGAGGCTAGAGCTCTTCAGCTTGGAAAACAGACAAATAAGGGGAGATAAGATATAGGTCTATAAAATACTGAGTAGAGTGGAACAGGTAGATGAGAATTGCTTGTTTTAGAAGTCGACTGAATTTCGAGTTCAGTTTCAGCACCAAAACTGGCCCCAAATCCCAAAAAACAAAACTTCTCCTGCTCCTCCAGTAAATCAAGTCCGATGGCATCTAGCCCCACCCCCACCCCCACTGCCACTGCCAAAGCCCCCCCCCCCCGAGATGGCCCACAGGGCCGTGCCGACACGGTAAGCGAGGTAAGCATGGCAGGAGGGCGCCATCCTCTGGGGGGCGCCCCGCCGCACCATGCTTACCTCGCCCTCTTCTCCCCAGATCCTTGTCCTTTTTTTTTTTGTTTAAATGTACCTCTCCGGCGCGTGGCAGCGTAGCGTTAGTGAGGAGGCGGCGCTCCCCCGCCCCGACGTGTCAGTCTCTTCCCTTCGCTCGGTTCTGCTTTCTTCTGACGTCAGAAATGACGTCAGAAGAAGGCGGGACACTGAGCGAAGGGAAGAAGACACGTCGGGGCGGGGGAGCGCTGCCTCCTTCTCACTAATGCTACGCTGCCGCGTGCCGAAGAGGTAAATTTAAACAAAAAGGAAAAGGATCTGGGGAGAAGAGGGCGGGTAGTGTAGCGATCATTTTCGGGGGGGGGGGGGCGCGTCGGCGGGGCCAACTGCAGGGGGGCGCCGGCGATCCTGAGCCAGCGATCCCCAGGCCTACCTTTAACTTCTCTGGTAGCCTAGTGGCCTATTCAAGGCAGGAACTATCTCATTTACTCCTGCACCCACCAGTTCCTTTACCAAAATGGCTGCCAAGAGTTCCCACAGCAGCCTCATAAGATGGAAAACAACCCTTGAAAAACAGATCTAGAATTTTGTATTTGATGCAGAACGAGAGTGGTAGTCAATGTTCACTGAGAAGTAAGAGGGTGACATGGTCAAAACAACTAACACAGTGAAGGAGCTTTACAACAGTGGATTGGATTAGTTGGAGACTTTTGATGAAGTGAAGAGGAAGCCCAGCATACAGTGAATTACAATAGTCCAGATGTGTAATGACGATAGCTGGAGATGGAAGGAGGGAGAGAACTGATTGAATGTGGTGTAAGGCAAAGATGGATGATCGGACTACCACATTGATCTGGGGTTGAAAAGTCAGTTGGCTATTGAAGAGGACACCCAGGATCTTCACCAATTCACTGAAGGGCAAAGATTGTCCATCAATTGTATGGCAGGAAGGAGTAGGGGCAGGAGGATTGGGAATAATAATAGATTTGCATTTCTTCACATTAAGAAAATGTAGGTTGGTTTTAAGCCAGGTAAAAACATGTTGAAGACAAGAGTTGAGGGTGAAAACAGAGGTGGTGGGATCTGAGATGCTGCAGAATATTTGGATGTCATCAGCATAACAGTAAGGGGAGCAGTCTTGTTCCTGAATGATCATTATTAAGAAAGAGAGGAAAATGTCTTCATTATTATTATTATTAGCATTTGTATAGCGCTACCAGACGCATGCAGCGCTGAACACCTGATACAAAGAGACAGTCCCTGCTCAAAAGTAATACAGACAAACAAGACAGTTACGGGTGAGGGAAGTAATAGGTGAGAAGGGAGGAAGGGACAAGGGGAGGGCAATTGTGGCTAGGAGCTAAAAGCAGCAGTGAGAAGGTGGGTTTTCAGCATAGATTTGAAAACAGGTAGAGATGGAGCTAGACGTATAGGTCCAGGAAGTCTATTCCAGGCATAAGGTGCCGCAGGAGAAAAGGAGCGAAGCCTGGAGTTAGCAGTGGAGGAGAAGGAGGACGACAAGAGAGATTTGTCAAGCGAGTGGAGTTCACGGGGAGGAATGTAGGGAGAGATGAGAGCGGAGAGGTAATGGGGGGCTGCAGAGTGGATGCATTTAAAGGTCAGTACGAGAAGTTTAAACTGAATGCGGAAGCAGGCAGGGAGCCAGTGAAGTGACTTGAGGAGCGGGCTAGTATGGGTATAACGATTCTGGCGGAAAACAAGTTGTGCCGCAGAATTTTGGACAGATTGGAGAGGAGAGAGATGGCTGAGCGGAAGACCAGTGAGCAATAGTCCAAGCGAGAGGCGACAAGGGTGTGGATAAGGGTTCTGGCAGCGTATTCAGAAAGGAATTTGTTGCCAGAGAATGTGGTAAAAGCAGTTTGTTTAGCAGGGTTTTAAAAAGATTTGGATAATTTCCTAAAAGTCCATAAGCCATTATTAAGATGGGTTTAGAAAATTCACTGATTATTTCTAGGATAAGCAGCATAAAATCTGTTTTACTCTTTTGGGAACTTGATAGGTACTTGTGACTTGGATTGGCCACTGTTGGAAACAGGATAGCGGGCTTGATGGACCTTTGGTCTGTCCCAGTATGACAATACTTTTTTTTTCTTATGTTATGTTCTTATGTTCACCTAGGGTATTAGATACTCTTGGACTGGCCCTGGCAAGAATTAAGCATGGAACTAACGCTGTCTCAAGGATGCATCCCCTAAAATCAGGGAGAAAATAGATTAGTAAATGCAACCCTTCATCCCATAAAACCTATATCTCCCCCTAAGAAGTCAAATCCTACCATCAGTTTAAGCACCAGCTATCTGGTGAAGTATCTTTCAATCCAGTCTAAAATGGTGATGGCATTTTTTACTACTATTTATGACTCCTCCCTCATGATGATGTCCCCTGTTCTAAAGCCCTCCTCCAAACTCCCAACTAAACTAAAGCCATCCACTCCACTTCCCGGTTTAACCCTCGAGGTGCTACTGTCTGAAATTTAAAAATCCATTGTTGTTCTTTAAAGTTCAACATCCTTTCAATAAAGCCTCCCTCCCTCCCTACGTCTACACTTTCTATTATATGCAACCTGAAATCTGTCACTGAATGGGCTTTCTGCTCCCAGTGCTCTACTAAGGGAGCTTGTTGATTATGTGTAGTGATTCTGGATTTATATTCTGCAAGCCTAATCTTAAGTGGACAACTGCTGCATTCAACATAAGACAACCCACAAGGACATGTTATCACGTATACCAAATTAAAAATGGAGCATGACATATTAGCCCATGCTCTAATGGTTAAATTAGTTTGAGATTCTGTCAATTCATGTCCTGTTACAGTAGTTTGACACTACTGATATTGACTACAGGGTTCATGGGAAAACCGTATAGATGACAACTCAGGGACTTTATTTATTTTATTTGTTACATTTGTATCCCACATTTTCCCACCTATTTGTAGGCTCAATGTGGCTTACATAGTACTGTAAAGGTGTTCATCAATTCCGGTATGAACAAATACAGTAATGTTGTGGTAGAATAAGGTTCGTGTGTACAGACACATTAGGGAATCGTAGAGAGGAAGAGAATTGCAGAGAGGAAGAGTTATTATATGTCCACTACGAGCTTTGGTTTTGTTGTGTTGCAGGGTACAGGCATTTAAGTTGGGTCGGTAGGGTATGCCTTTTTGAACAGGTTAGTTTTAATGATTTCTGGAAGTTTAGGTGATCATAAGTTGTTTTCACGGCTTTTGGTAATGCGTTCCATAGTTGTTTTCCATGTAGGAAAAGCTAGATGCATAGGTTGATTTGTATTTGAGTCCTTTGCAGCTTGGGTAGTGGAGATTTAGGTATGTTCGTGTTGAACCTGTTGTGTTTCTGGTTGGTAGGTCTATGAGGTCTGTCATGTATCACAGGGCTTTGCCGTAGATAATTTTATGAACCAAGGTGCAGATTTTGAAAGCAATATGTTCTTTGATTGGGAGCCAGTGCAGTTTTTCTCGGAGGGGGTTGGCGCTTTTGAATTGCATTTTTCCAAAGATAAGACTGGCTGCCATGTTTTGAGCGGTATGAAGTTTCTTTATAATTTGTTCTTTGCATCCTGCATAAATGCCATTGCAGTAGTCTACATGGTTTAGTACCATTGATTGTATCAAGTTGCGAAATGTTTCCCTCGAGAAGAATGGTTTCACGCGTTTGAGTTTCCACATCGATTTGAACAATTTCTTTTGTTGTAGATTTCACTTGGTTCTCTACTGTGAGGTTACGGTTGATTGTAACACTGAGAATTTTCAGGCTATCTGAGATAGGGAGGGTATAATCTGGGGTGTTTATGTTTGTGGGTTTGTTTGTATTGTATTGGGATGAGAGGATGAGACAGTATTTTTTCTTTTTTTATTTATTTATTGATTTATTGATTTTTATAATTGAGAACAAGAATTACTTGTCTCAGAGATACAGCCATAGTTAAAGGAAACATTTTTAAACTTATTTCCAACAATCTTTTACAAACAAATTATACATGATCCCAATTTCTAAATAATATAAAGGAAAAATAAGTATATCATGTTTAGAGGCTTCTTAGACCCCAAAAAGCCTGGGGGGGGGGGGGCGTTATAAATGAGAAGATTATTAAGGAAAATCAATATAATAAACAATACGGCGTTTCCTGACATTTCTATTTCGTTGTTATTTCATACTTGCTTCGAATTCAGAAAATATTTTAGCTGTTCTGGTGAATAAAATATATATTTAGTATTATTCAGCCTTACTAAACATTTACATGGGTAAGCCAATAGAAAAGAACCCCCCAACTCCACAGTTCTCTTTCTCATTGCTAGAAAAATCTTCCTCTTTTGCTGAGTTTGTTTTGTGACGTCAGGATAGATCCAAACTTTTCCACCTCCAAAGAGGGTTTTGTTATTTTTAAAGTACATCTTCATTATAGCATTAAGATCTTGTTCAAATACTAATGAGACAATAAGAGTAGCTCTTTCAGAGTTCTCGTCTAACGAATGTTCCAGCAAATCTGAAAGATTTTCCAAATTTATATCTTTTGATAACATATTCTCTCCTTCTTCCTTTTTTGCACTAGGAATATAATACAATTTATTTATAGGCGGTATCGCTTCTTGAGGAAATTTCAAATTTTCGGTTAAATATCTCTTAAAAAGATCCAATGAAGTGCAACTTGGGATTTTAGGAAAGTTTAAGCACCTAATATTTAATCGTCGATTGTAATTTTCTAATATTCCAATCCTTCGACGAGACTCTGTATTATCTTTTATCACAACGTCTCTAAACTTTTGAAGCATTTCTACTTCCTGTTGCACTTTGGTAACTTTTATAGCCAGATCTTGCTTTACTGATTCAACAGTCATTTTTAACTCTTCCATTTTAGAATTACAGGTAGCTACCTCACCTGAAATCTTTTGTAATGTCTTGTCCATTTTATTCAGCATCCGCCAAATCAATTCTAGATTTATCTCCATTTTCTCACGGGGAATCTCCTCGGAGCACAGCGTGTATTGCAGAGTTGTTCCCTCACTTGGCGTCTCACTCCTCACACTTCCGGTGGGTTGTTGAATCGCCCCCAACTCCACAGTCGACGCCAGACATGGAGGGAGTATATTCGATGGAGGTGACAGGGAGACTTCCTCTCCCAGCGTTGACTCCTCTTCTCTAGTCGGCAACACTATGGGATCTGGCTCCCTTCTCATCAGGGAAGCGGTGAGGAATCGCTCAATGTTTGGCTGTATCGGGTAGAGGTGGAGGGAGGCGGGGGAACTGTCCTCACCACTGCTTTTCGTTTTGTATGTGGCATCTCTAAGGCAGAAAAGTATACTCCCATAACAGCTTCTCAAGAGCGTTTCACTCAGCATCCGACTCCGCCGCCATCTTGACACGCCCCTCCAGTGTGTTTTTTCTGTGTTGAGTTTTAGTTGAAATGCGTTTGCCCATGAGTCCATGATATTCAAGCTGAGCTTGATTTCGTTGGGTGATTTCTGTCAGATCACATTTGTAAGGAATGTATATTGTGACATCCAGTGGCGTACCAAGGGGGGGAGGCAGTGGGGGTGGTCCACCCCGGCTTCACGCCGCTGGGGGGGTGCCACGCACCGCTCAGTGTCATTCGTTTCCATGCTCCCTCTGCCCCGGAACGGGGGCAGAGGGAGCATGGAAATGAATGATGCTGACCGGTGCACAGCACCCCCTCCCCAGCGGTGTGCACCTGGGGGGGGGGGGGGGTTCTTTCACTGGGGTGGGGGGTGTCCTTTCACCGGGGGGGGGGGGCACTGCATCCTGGGGCGGGGTGCATTGGCGATCCACCCCGGGTGTCAACCCCTGTAGGAACTCCACTGGTGACATCGTCTGCATATATGAAAGGGTTAAGGCCTTGGTTGGATAAGGATTTGGCTATTGGGGTTGAAAAGGATCAGTGATAGTGGTGATCCTTGAGGTACTCCGCATTCTGCTTTCCACAGTGGTGATATGTTTGAGCTTGATTTCATGATATGTTCTAGTGGTTAGGAAACCCTTGATCCAACTTTGATCCAGCTCAAATGCTATAACAAAGGCTGGCTAACTGCTCACCAATAGTTTTTCCCCTTTAAATCACTGTTGGAAAATCTTCAAAAATAGGATATAATTGTATAACATGCTAATGTTGGCACATACTCAATATCAATTGTTGACTTATCTTTGAAAATGGCAAGCAATAGATCAACATTTCCTCAGGTTCATGCTTCTCCTCCTGAATTAACAGTTCTTGATGGGCAAACCTTGCCTTTAAATAAGCTTAACACACAGCCTGCTTTGGATATCCTCGGTTAAGAAATCTTCCTTTCAATGTAACAGCCTCCTTCATAAAATCATCCAAGGAACACAGTCTATGCAGGCATAGAAATTGGATCACAGGTAAATTAAATTTTAAGGGATATGGATGAAAACTGTTAAAATGCAGTGAAATATTGCGTTCAATAGGTTTGCGGTATATAGACGTGACCAACTTTCCCATCTGTTTCTTGGTCTTAAATCCAAAAAAAAATCAATTTCAAACTGACTCATAGCCACTGTAAACTGAGAGTTCAAATCAATGGTATTCAGCCACTCCACAAATAGATGTTCTGTATCATTCCAGATGAAGAACACATCATCCAAGAACCGCTTCCATATAATCACCAATTGAAAATGTTCACTTGGATAAATGTACTTTACCTCTAATTGATCTACACACAGAGCTGTGACTGATGGGGCTAATGTTGCCCCCCATTTTAGGGGACTCATCCTTGAGACAGCATTAGCAAAACATGAATCATGTCGGATTAATGGTCCCCGAACTGACCCTGAGAAATATACTCACTTTAAATGAGTATTATAATAGCACCATAATTATATTAATAATAATAACATCTTTGAGGATTTTGATATGTGTTTACTGTAAAGTAATAATTAAAGTAGCAGAAAAAAAGTTTTTACATCCACTGGTAAATGAAGAGGAAAGTGTTGTAAATCTTGCAGTGTAAAGTTTTCACATCAGCAAGTAACACAGCTGCGACCAGTAGATTCATTACTTGGGACTGTGGAAGAAGTGAATATAGTTGTTAATACATTTCTACAGTAAAGATTGTCCATTTGTATATCCTTTTTAATAATGTACATAAACAACTTGTGCTAACATAGTATTTACATTAAGGGGATAATTCTTCAACCAGTATTCAGTGCTGGGGCCTACATAGCTAACCAGGTGAATTTAGGACAGCTTTTCACTGAATATTGCCAGCATCTGCATATCTGCTGGCCAGTGGCCCGGTTGGTGTCCTGGCATGTGAGGGGGACCAATGCACTACAAAGGCTGGCTCCTCCCATGACCAAAGGGGTTAGATTTGGACGTTTTTGAGATAGACGTCTTTTGTTTCCATTATCGCCGAAAACCGAGGATGACCATCTGAAAAACGACCTAAGGATGACCATCTCTAAGGTCGACCTAAATGTCAAGATTTGGGCATCCCCGACCATATTATTGAAACAAAAGATGGACGTCCATTTTGTTTTGATAATACTTGTTGCCCTGCCCCTTCGAGGCACCATCCTTAGTTGGGCGCCCTTAGAGATGGTTGTCCCTGTTCGAAAATGCCCCTCCACGTTAACTTTCAAGTTGTTGAGTACTTTTAGTGCAGGTAGAATGAATTTTAAGACAAGAATGTGCATGTGATTTGAGTATTCAAAACTACAGGGGTAATATTCAGCCCACAGCAGCTATATATATATATATATATATATATACATGCTTTATACTTTGATTTGTATCCTCCAGCCCCCCCCCCCCTTTCCTTCTTTTTTCTTCTTTTCTACCTGTCTCTTTTCTTAACTTAATTTGAACCTAGATATGGATAGCTACTTCTTGAATGTGAGCTCTGGTATTGCCATACTTTATAAAATGTTGCTTGTTGCTATGTTGTGAGCTCTTGCTTATATTTGTATCGAAAATCAATAAAAGAAATTAAACCTAAAAAAAAAAAAGAATACTCTTAGACAGTTCAGTGCATACAGTAAATGTTAATTAATGCCAATTAGTGCTGATGGTTGTTAATATATAATTATCAATGCTGATTAGTTTGTTAACCAATTAGCTTATGCGCATTGCTATAGAATATGCTTCGATTTCTATGCAGAAACTTTGGTGCGATATATAGAATCCAGAAGTACATGTATATTTCCCTTTCCTTACCTAAACCCACTGAGAATTTCACCTTGATCTAGTAGGTAAACGTGTTTACACTATGGAAAAACTGTCCTGTTTCTAGTGGTGAGCCCTTAGGTTCCCTAAGGCCCCGCAAGGCCTCAGAGGACAGCCGAGCACCCCGAATCTTCACCTGCGGCGGCCGCCGTTCACCGAGGGTTGAGCCCTCAGCTGCAGGCGGCCAGCAGGACTGCTGGAACCGTGGGGTGACGGCTGACCTGGCTGGTAGTCAGTAATGCAGTCTGTAAAGGGCAGCTAGCGAGGGCGGCTAGCACTCCGAAAGGGTAAGAAGCACTGTCTCTGATGATGCTAGCAATAGCGGCCAGCAAAGAGCACAGTCTCTGAAGGATGGCTGGCAAGGGTGGCCAGCAAGTAGCACAGTCTCAGAATGATGGCTAGCAGGACGGCTAGCAAATAGCACAGTCTCTGAAGGATGGCTGGCAAGGGCGGCCAGCAAGTAGCACAGTCTCTGAAGGATGGCTAGCAGGACGGCTAGCAAGTAGCACAGTCTCAGAATGATGGCTAGCAGGACGGCTAGCAAATAGCACAGTCTCTGAAGGATGGCTGGCAAGGGCGGCCAGCAAGTAGCACAGTCTCTGAAGGATGGCTAGCAGGATGGCTAGCAAATAGCACAGTCTCTGAAGGATGGCTGGCAAGGGCGGCCAGCAAGTAGCACAGTCTCAGAATGAGGGCTAGCAGGACGGCTAGCAAATAGCACAGTCTCTGAAGGATGGCTGGCAAGGGCGGCCAGCAAGTAGCACAGTCTCTGAAGGATGGCTAGCAGGACGGCTAGCAAATAGCACAGTCTCTGAAGGATGGCTGGCAAGGGCGGCCAGCAAGTAGCACAGTCTCAGAATGAGGGCTAGCAGGACGGCTAGCAAATAGCACAGTCTCTGAAGGATGGCTGGCAAGGGCGGCCAGCAAGTAGCACAGTCTCAGAATGATGGCTAGCAGGACGGCTAGCAAATAGCACAGTCTCTGAAGGAGGGCTAGCAGGACGGCTAGCAAATAGCACAGTCTCTGAAGGATGGCTGGCAAGGGTGGCCAGCAAGTAGCACAGGGAAAACCACTGTGACGGCTTCGGCAAACACAGAAACGGAAGCAGTGAGTTCCCCTTGCCCTCGGGTTTAAATATCGCGCCGTCCCGCCCCCTCCCCGGGAGAGGAACCAACCAACCCGGCCCCAGGAGGCGATGGAGCCTCAGGATTGGCTGGCCCGCCCTCCAGGCGGGGTCTTAGGCCCGATACGCCAATCCGTCGTGAGATGGGCGGAGCCTCCGTGCTGGTCCACCCCGGGAGGCGTCGATGCTGGCGCCGCCATCTTGGCCGGCGCAACGCCCCGATCTCCGAGGCCGGCGCTCGCTCCAGCGGGTCGCCGGTCCCCGCCTGACCCGCGACAGCGTCGGCCTCTCCGGAGGTCCACCCTCGCAACCCCGGGCGTCGCGAGGGCCGCCGATCCTCGCCCCCTACACCCGGAGCGCAGGTAGGACCGGGGGACGGGACAGTATCCTCCCCGGATGTCCCCTCTCCCCCGGGGCCGGGTTTAGACGGAAACCGGGCGTGGAAGGCTCTGATTAGGTCTGGCGCATGTACATTCGCCACGGGCTCCCAGGAGTTGTCTTCGGGACCAAAATGCTTCCAGGATAGTAAATAATATAGCCTTCCTCACCGCTTCTTAGAATCCAGCACATCCTCCACTTCATACTCCGGATCGGGAGTGACCTCGAGAGCTTCATCCTCGTGTTGTTGAGGGTGCCATCGGGACCCATGAAACTTCTTCAACAAGGAAATGTGGAAGGCGTTGTGCACCCGTAGGGTCCTCGGTAACCGCAACCGGTACGTCACTGTTCAAATTCGCGCCTGGATTGCAAATGGTCCAATGTACCGGGGTCCCAACCTCCGGGAGGGCACCCGGAGTCTTAGGTATCTTGTGCTTAACCATACCTTCTGCCCCGGTTGTAATACTGGGGCGGGTCGCCGGCGGCGATCTGCAAAGACCTTATATTTGGCAGCTGTTTTCTGCAATTGTTCCCGGGCCATCTCCCAGACCTTCTGCAGATCTGCCAGAGTTTGATTACCCACGGGGGCTGGAGCTGTAGAAGGGAACGGGGCTGGAAGCCGAGGATGTTGTCCATATACCAAGAAGAACGGAGAATTTCCTGAGGATGAGTGGTCACTCTGGTTATATGCAAACTCGGCCCATGGAAGCAAAGAGGCCCAGTTATCTTGACGTTTGTTGACAAATGCCCGCAAGAATCCTTTCAATGTTTGGTTAATCCTTTCGACCATGCCATTGGTTTGGGGGTGGTAGGCGGATGAAAAGTGGGTTTCTACCCCCAAAGCCGTGCACAAGGCTCTCCAGAAGCGTGAGGTGAATTGGGGTCCTCGGTCACTGATGATTCGAATGGGCAGTCCATGTAACCGAAAAATGTGTTGAATGAAGTACTGGGCTAAAGAGGCCGCCGATGGAAGGCTCGGTAATGGAACAAAATGAGCCATCTTGGAGAAACGGTCCACCACCACCCAAATCACCGTGTGACCCCGGGAGCTGGGGAGGTCGGTGATGAAATCCATGGATAACTCCGTCCAGGGGGCTGTCGGTACGGACAGCGGTTGCAGGTCCCCTACGGGAGGCCCAACTACTGGCTTAGTCCGGGCGCACACAGGGCAAGTGGTGACGAATTGGAGAATGTCCCGCCTCATATGAGGCCACTGATACTGTCTAGCAATGAACCGGAGGGTCTTTTGATACCCGAAATGCCCGGCCCACCTAGATGAATGTCCCCATTGCATTACTCTTTCTCGATCGGCGGCCGGCACTAACTCCTTTGTCGGAGCGACTTCCCCCGTGGCCGCACTGACACATGCCGGATTCAACATAGGGTGGACCTCCTTGGTCTCCTCTGGAACCTCAAATGCTCGGGAGAGAGAGTCCGCCGGGGTATTCTGAGTAGCCGCCCGAAACACTAACTGAAAGTGAAATCTGGCAAAAAACAATGACCATCGGGCCTGTCGGGGGTTTAACCGTTGGGCCTCTTGAAGATACAGAAGATTCTTGTGATCAGTGATCACCGTAAATCGGTGTTCGGCTCCCTCCAGCAGATGCCTCCATTCCTGCAGGGCTAGTTTTAATGCCAAGAGTTCTCTATCCCCTATCGTATAGTTACGTTCTGCCGGGGAGAACTTACGAGAGAAGAAGGAGCAAGGTTGACACCGGCCTTCGGGGTTGACTTGAGAGAGGACCGCCCCAGCTCCCAAAGCGGACGCGTCCACTTCCACAATAAAGGGTTTCTCTGGATCTGGAGCCAACAAGATGGACGCTGAATTGAACGCCTCTTTTACCTGACGAAAGGCCGCTTGTGCCTCTAGCGGCCAATCCCGGACTTTCGCGTCTTTTTTGGTGAGCGCCGTCAGCGGTGCTGTCAGTTGGGAATACTGAGGAATAAATTGGCGATAATAGTTAACGAATCCCAGAAAACGTTGTAGCGCTTTCAATCCCAGCGGTTGTGGCCATTCCCGAATCGCACGGAGTTTATCCGGCTCCATCTGTAGCCCCCCGGGTAACAGAATGTGTCCCAAAAAAGGTAGCGACCGCTGATGAAAAGCGCACTTACTGAGCTTAGCGAATAGGCGGGATTGCCGTAACCGTTGAAGCACTGCGCGAACGTGACTCACATGCTCAGCGGGGTCTTTGGAAAAAACCAAGATGTCGTCCAGGTATACAATCACCGTGGAGTTCAACAAATCCTCAAGCACAAAGTTGATAAGTCGTTGAAACACCGCAGGGGCATTACATAGGCCAAACGGCATCACCCGATATTCGAAATGTCCCTCGTGAGTGTTAAAGGCCGTCTTCCATTCGACCCCTTGCCGGATTCGAACTAAATTGTAGGCCCCCCGCAAGTCCAACTTAGTAAACATCTGGGCTCCTTGCAGCCTGTCAAAGAGTTCAGGAATGAGCGGTAGAGGAAAGCGATCTTTTACCGTGATGGCATTTAACCCCCGATAGTCAATACAGGGCCTCAAGGAGCCATCCTTCTTGGTAACAAAAAAGAATCCGGCCCCGGCAGGAGACGTAGAGGGCCGGATGAACCCTTTCCGCAGATTCTCCCGGATGTATTCCTGCATCACCTTGGACTCTCCTCGGGACAGGGTATACAGTCGGCCCCGAGGTGGCATGGTATCTGCCATCAAATTAATGGCACAGTCGAAAGACCGATGAGGCGGTAGAACCTCCGCCTCCATTGGACTAAACACATCTGCAAAGTCTCTATAGTCCATAGGCAGGGAGCCCAGCTCTACCTGTGCCCCCCCGGGCACAATAGTTAATGCAGGGCAGCTGCCGGTCCGGCCCTTACAACAGTTCTCCCGACAGGAACTACCCCAAGCCTGGATACTTCCCCCGGTCCAGTCAATAACAGGACTATGACACCGTAGCCATGGCAATCCTAGGACCACCGGATAAATGGTCCGGGATAGTACCAGGAATTGAACCTCTTCCCGGTGATCCTCCCCCACCTGCAATCCCAAAAAGGGGGTGATCTCCGTGACCGGCTGCGGTAATGTAGTTCCCTGGATGGAGGTTATTTGCAGCGCCGGCCGCCGCAGGAGCGTAGGCCAGCCCATTTGTTGCAGCAGTTCGTGCCCGATGAAGTTGCCCCCCGACCCAGAGTCCACCAGGGCCCGGGTCTGGATCGTGGTCTCGTGCCATCGTAGTATTACCGGCAGTGTTATCAGGGAATCCGGTAGGGGAGCGGAGTGCCCCAAGACCCCTCCCCTCAAGGTGCCTTGGGGGAGACGTTTCCCGCCCGGGCGGGACAGGCCCGGATGAAATGTCCAGCCTCACCACAATAGAGGCACAGTCCGTCCCACAAGCGTTTCTTCCTGTCGGAGGGGGCCAGCCGTTGACGGCCCATTACCATCGGCTCCTCCCCATTCTCCTTGGAGTCCCGGTTCCCACGGCGAGAGGACGGCCCCTTACCAGTCCGGGACGTTCCCCGCGCCCACTTTTGCCGTTCCGCCCGGGCTCTAGCTCGCTCCTGGAACCGGGTATCTACTCGTATACAGAGCGAAATCAGGGCATCCAATTGGCCTGGGACCTCTCGTCCTGCCAATTCGTCCTTGATCCGTTCTTGTAACCCTTCCATAAAAATTGCCATCAAGGACTCCGGGTTCCAACGCAGCTCCGTGGCTAAGGTCCGAAAACGAATGGCATAATCGGCCACCATCCCCTCCCCCTGATGAATCCACAGCAGTTCCGACGCCACGGAAGATGGTCTGCCAGGAAGGTCGAACACCATACGGAAACGGCGCTGAAATTCACTATAGTCATCCAAGATGGGGTCCTGTTGTTCGTTTAGTGGGGCCACCCAGGCCAGGGCTTTCCCTTCGCATAGGCCCATGATATATCCTACTTTACTTTGGTCCAAAGCAAATGCCTCCGGTTGCATCCGGAAGGCCAGGTTGCACTGATTGAGGAATCCCCGACACCCTCCGGGGGCCCCATCATATCGTGCCGGTTCAGGGAACCAAGGTCCCGTGTGGAACCCTCCCGAACGGGGAGCTGCTGCGGCGTTGAAAGTTGAAAGCGTTGAAAGCGTTGAAAGTTGAGAGCATACGTTCTGGAGCGCCCCTGACAGGGCGTTCAGCTGCTCCTGCTGCTGCTGAAGTACCTTGGCCAGGTCCCGTAGATCAGGCTGCGTAGGCGAGATCATGGCTTCCGTTTCCTGTCCTGTTTCTAGTGGTGAGCCCTTAGGTTCCCTAAGGCCCCGCAAGGCCTCAGAGGACAGCCGAGCACCCCGAATCTTCACCCGCGGCGGCCGCCGTTCACCGAGGGTTGAGCCCTCAGCTGCAGGCGGCCAGCAGGACTGCTGGAACCGCAGGGTGACGGCTGACCTGGCTGGTAGTCAGTAATGCAGTCTCTAAAGGGCAGCTAGCGAGGGCGGCTAGCACTCCGAAAGGGTAAGAAGCACTGTCTCTGATGATGCTAGCAATAGCGGCCAGCAAAGAGCACAGTCTCTGAAGGATGGCTGGCAAGGGCGGCCAGCAAGTAGCACAGTCTCAGAATGATGGCTAGCAGGACGGCTAGCAAATAGCACAGTCTCTGAAGGATGGTTGGCAAGGGCGGCCAGCAAGTAGCACAGTCTCTGAAGGATGGCTAGCAGGACGGCTAGCAAGTAGCACAGTCTCAGAATGATGGCTAGCAGGACGGCTAGCAAATAGCACAGTCTCTGAAGGATGGCTGGCAAGGGCGGCCAGCAAGTAGCACAGTCTCTGAAGGATGGCTAGCAGGACGGCTAGCAAATAGCACAGTCTCTGAAGGATGGCTGGCAAGGGCGGCCAGCAAGTAGCACAGTCTCAGAATGATGGCTAGCAGGACGGCTAGCAAATAGCACAGTCTCTGAAGGAGGGCTAGCAGGACGGCTAGCAAATAGCACAGTCTCTGAAGGATGGCTGGCAAGGGCGGCCAGCAAGTAGCACAGGGAAAACCACTGTGACGGCTTCGGCAAACACAGAAACGGAAGCAGTGAGTTCCCCTTGCCCTCGGGTTTAAATATCGTGCTGTCCCGCCCCCTCCCCGGGAGAGGAACCAACCAACCCGGCCCCAGGAGGCGATGGAGCCTCGGGATTGGCCGGCCCGCTCTCCAGGCGGGGTCTTAGGCCCGATACGCCAATCCGGCGTGAGATGGGCGGAGCCTCCGTGCTGGTCCGCCCCGGGAGGCGTCGATGCTGGCGCCGCCATCTTGGCCGGCGCAATGCCCCGCTCGCCGGTCCCCGCCCGACCCGCGACAGCGTCGGCCTCTCCGGAGGTCCACCCTCGCAGCCCCGGGCATCGCGAGGGCCGCCGATCCTCGCCCCCTACACCCGGAGCGCAGGTAGGACCGAGGGACGGGACAAAAACAGACATAATTTTATCTGCTTTTGGTTGCACTATAGTTAAAAATCCTTTCCTTAGGTAAATTGGTGTTAGTACATCTTAGTAAATAGCCTCTTAGATATTCTCCTGAGCGCTAACATTTGCATTTTTACTGACAGTGAACCTGGTTATACCAGCATGAAATTATCTCTTGCATTTAAATATGTGTTTGCATGTGTGTGTGGGGGGGGGGGGGGGGGGAGAGAAAAGGCATAGCTTCTGAGAGGGGGGGGGGCAAGGGGGACAAAATTACCTGGGCCCGGGCCTCCAAGGGGGGCCCGGCACCGCAGTCTCACCCGCCCTCTGTCGTCGACCGCCTGCCACCGGGCCGGACCCCCTGCATTGAAATCACAGCGCCTCTCACCTCCGTGTGAAAGTGCTGCAGACAGCAGGGCAGCAGATCACCTCCCTTCGGGCTGCCTTCCCTCCCTGTGTCCCGCTCTCGTCTGATGTAACTTCCGCGAGGGTGGGACACAAGAAGGGTCGAAGGGAGGCGATCTGCTGCCTGCAGCGCTTTCACACGGAGGTGAGAGACGCTGTGAGTTCAAAGCAGGGGGCCCAGCCCGGTGGCGGACGGAGGGGAACGGGTGGAGGGAGGGAGCGGTGATGCCCTCGGGGGGGGGGGGGGGGGTGGAGGGAGGAGCGGTGGCAACGACAACCTCGGGGGGTCCCTGGGGGTGGCCTTGCCCCGGGCCCAGCCCAGTCTCTTGGTGGCCCTGAGAAAAGGTGGGGAAGGCAAAGCATTTTACAACACATTTTGCTGTTATTTTACCAGAGTACTTCTGATTTTCATAATGTAACATTTTTATAATTCTGTCTTAGCTGTCTTCCAGTTCCTTTCTGTTGCTTCTAGAGCAGCATAGTTGGATTCTATGAACAACACTTGATATGGACTTCAAGGCCCATGTGTTCTCTGTTTGAATCCATTTAAGAACAGAAATGGAACCCTTCCAACATCACACTCAGTCATGCAAGTTGCTGAATCAGTCTGCTCAGTCTGTTCCAGGAGGCTTTATTTAATCTTAAAGCTGCAGAAGTGTTGCAGGACAGCTCTCCATTGTCTAGTGTATTATGCTAAAGAATGAAATAGAGTCTTGATTACCTTACAAATAAATCTGGCTAACTGTTATATTAATTAAAATGCATGGTTTTGAGGCTATTCTGTACTATTTATATGTGATTTAATTCATATCAGCGGCTAATTTGTATTTAATGCAAACTAATGGGTTTTATGTAAATTGAGCATGTGGCAGTCTATTTGAAAAACAAATTATCTCTAGTTTCATTTCAGTTATTTTAATTAAATTTAGAGCCGGTGTTTGCATGCAAGGAGTGTGTATGTGTGTGTGTACGCATACGTTTTATTTAAAGTGTTTACATTTAAATCTAATTTAAAGTGACAAAAAAAAGAACCAAAACACAGATGTATTTCTCATGACTTTACAAATTTACTATGCAGTACAGAGATAGATAGATAGATAGATAGATAGATAGATAGATAGATAGATAGATAGATAGATAGATAGATAGATAGATAGATAGATAGATAGTATAAACCCTTTCTGAACCCATTCATTGGCTTAATGGCGCATAGAAATATATAGCTCAGAGACTAAAATCTACTAAACAATGGTGATGGATAATTTCTTTTTCCTTTCTTGAAGATTTTAGGATTTTTAGAAAAGTACTACATAGAAAGTTAATATATTTCTTGGTATAATTAATGTGGACAGAGAATGTAGGTTACTTTCATCAGTTTGGTCATGCCATATTAAGAGTTAACTTCTACACTTCCCTAGAAAATACCAGAAAATGAGGGGCAGATGGATAGTGTGGGTTGAGGTAGGATAAGGGCTGATAGGATAAGGATGAGACAAAAGGAGGTTAAAGGCCCAGATGTGTGTTAAGAATTTGAAGTTAATGAGCATTAATCATGAAAAATAACACAAAGTAACGGCAAAAGTTGGGGCATTCCTAGCATTTTTCCATTCAGTTAACACAAAGAAAAAGTTTTTGCTATCTGATAGCAGATAAGGACATGTATGGTCCATCCAGTATGCCCAACAAGATAAGTTTATAGCATAAGATATGATGCAATACTACATATGCACATTTGATCTTGATTTGTTCTTGCCATTTTCAGAGCACAGACCCGTAGAAGTCTGCTCAGCAGTGGCCTCCAACTACTGAAGATGTCATCGAAGCCCCATTCCAGCCCATTCAAATCTGTCCAGCTACGATCAAGGCACAGATTGTGGAAGTCTGCCCGGCACTGGCCTAGCTTCCCATTTACTGGAGTTGCCATTTAAGCACTACTAAGCTTGTTTGGTTCCATTCTTTCCATATGGGATTCCTTTGTATTTATTCCACGCATTTTTGAATTCTACTACCATTTTCATCTCCACCACCTCCCATGGGAGAGCATTCCAGGTATCTACCACCCTTTCCATGAAAAAGAATTTCCTGATATTATTCCTGCCTAAATTCGTGCCCTCTAGTTCTACCACCTTCCTGTCTCTGGAAAAGGTTTGTAGATTAATACCTTTCAAATATTTGAATGTATCATATCATCCCTGTGACTCATTTCCTCCAGGGTATACATCTTCAAGTCATTAAGTCTCTCCTCATATGTCTTGTGGCGCAAACCCCATTCCATTCTGGTCATTTTTCTCTGAACCGCTTCAAGCCTTTGTACGTCCTTAGTAAGGCTGGGGCCTCAAAGCATTTTCCCCCAGATTCTATATTGCATGCCAGAATCCAAGCAGATTCTGTAATAATGCACTAGACCACCAGGGACTTACTTCTTTGTTAATACTGGGGTGGGGCTTATGGGGGGATCTGGAGTCCCACCAGATCTCCAGCCCTCCCTGAGCCTGTATCGGGGGGGGGGGGGGTCGGGGGGACCGTCCAGCCCCCTGTCGCTGGGAGGGTCATCGGTTCCTGGGGGGGGGGGGGGTTTGCTTCATTGGGGGGAATGTGGACTCACCATTCCTCCCCAATGGTCGGCAAACCCTATCGCCAGCTCCGAGCTGGCGTAGGGTTTGCCGTGGCCAGTGGGCCAATCTTTGGCTCGCTGGTTGCTGATCAATGGGGATAAATAGGTTTAGCATGCATTTGCATGCTATTTGTGCTGAGCCCTGTTTTGCATGTATTTGCATGCTAGTTGCGTTCAGAGCCTGCGAGCATGTTGTTTCACGCACTCAGGGGCTCTGATCATGGGGCAGTAGCAAACGCAGATGCTAGTATGGCGTTAACAGCCTCTAGTCCTGTGTTTGGTTCTGATCGGGCAGTCAGATTCTTCTGGACTGGAAGCCATTTTTTCTCAGACCAGCAGATGGAAGTTTGTGATCTGTGGAGAGTCTCATATTCCCTTTTCTCTTGTCATCTCTTTTCACTGACTTTCTGTGGAGTCAGTCTTAGCTGCAGCAAAGGGGTTAGTACTGCACTTTGATCTCTCAAGCACATTTCTTTATCATTTGTGGCATAGAGGTAGAGGGTGTGTAGGTGTGGGCCCACATAGGGGTACTGTAACATAAAATAAGTGATAAGTTGAGTGACCGAGAAAGGAACATTTGGACAGATATACCCCCACTGCAGAGCTGTTGGAGCAGAACCAGCAGGTTCAGGAGGTAGGACAGACCAAAGGTACTGCAAGGGGTCTGAGGACAGGAGGAAGGCATGCCTAAGGTGTCCAAACCAGCTTCCAGAGCGCCTATTTAAGGCACATGGGCCTTTCTTCAAATCAATCACCTTACTTTCTAATTCTTCCTATTTTCTTACTCATCTATATGCACTCAAAAAGGTGGTAAATAAATCCTAATAAATAAATAAATAAATAAATAAATACCTCTCTACTCAAGCAGCATGACTTTCAGGGGCAGGTGCAGGGCCAAGTGCAGCTGTATATGGCCCTGGAAGTAGTTGAGCCTAAGCTGAAATAGAGCAGTGGTTGGAACACAGGGTTGCTCAATGCATGGTGGCAGGTTAGAGTCCCAGCACCAGTCACCCTGAGCCACAGCTGTTGGTGTGAATATGCATCACAGGAAAGGTAAATCAGGCTGGAACTGTTATTTCTCTGAGTGTCATTTCTTAGTGAGAGGAAATACCAGCTCACTTGAAAATAAAAATGCAAAAATATGTTGCAATTGCTTTGTCTGTTTTATCTTACACTTCATGGTTACATTCTGTGACCTACTGTGGTATGGACACACAATTGCCTACTGAGTTCACACAATAGCATTGCATTTATTTTATAAACTGTGCAGCTCCAGCAACACAGCTTATAAATATCAGAAGACTTCTAGGTGGTCCTTTTCCCAGCATACATCTCAACCTATCTGACCTACATAATATTATCTTTTACATGTGTATAATGTATGAGTAACCTATGTGTGGTATCATATTTATTTGTACTAATACATTGTAATTTTTGTCTGAGTTAACCAATGATGAAAGAACTGGCCTAAAATATCCCTTTTTAAACTGGATAACTTGGCAGCACTGCTGTTGTAAGCAATCAAATTTAGCCGAGTTCGATTAGCATTTTTATTTAGGTGACTGAGGTCAATGTTTTAGTACTTTTACTTTGTCTGGTTCATTCTGGGACTTCTGAGGCTTGAATACTAGGCTAGAAGAAGACATGAACTAGGATTGCTCAAGGTGAGTCTTAATGTCACTGTACTTCTAGTAGTGCATCCAATACAAAAGGATAAATAAGCATTACTGAAGGTAAAGAGCTTGAGAAAACACTGGAATCCAGAGCTCTCAGGTGTAAGGCAAAAAAAAACAAAAACAGGAATCAAATGGAAGACTGGAGAAGAAAACACTGAAGCAACAGGAAACAAGCCTAGAAGCAGGGCAGAAATGTTCAAGCTTGCCCTGAGCTAGTCCGTGCAGTGCCAATCAGGAAAAAGGAACAAAGATGACCAGAAATATGGCTAAAAATATCTCCTCTGGAAGGCAGCTGCCTTCTAACCCAGGGGTCATAAATTCAAGACTCCCTTGTGTGTCATAGCTGCTAATGTTAGAAAAAGCAAACTCTGAAATGTAACAACGCTGGAAACAAACATGACATTTCAGTTTTTTTCTTGCTGGGTTAGAAATAATATGAAACAAATGCACATCCCTACCATGCATATCCCTTCTTTCAGAGAGGCATGGTGTTGTGTAAGCCTACTTTCCTACATATGGAATGAAATAACCATCAGCTGCCATGGAGTAGTATCCCTATTTAAATATGTTAGGGTCAACGTTCAGCATAGCTGAAGTGGGCAGGAAAGGCTCCTGTTTAGTTAAACCATGCTGAGTGGGCTAGCTGACAATATTTAGCAGCACTTAATTGAGTAGTATCACTGAATATTGTTTCTGACTGCCTTGATACAGTTCAGTCCCTGGGCGGTCTATGGGTGGAGTTGAGGAGAAGCCTCCAATAATGTGGGCACCAGCCATATTTAGCACTGGTGCTCGCACAGCAAAATGGTCAGAAAAGACCACACAAAAGAAGACCTATTTTTGCGTGCTCACCTACGCAGGTGCCAGCACTGAATGTCATTTGGCACTCACATAACTTCTCGGTCAGCAGCTGAATAGATACCTGGTCATGGCACCAGCATTGAATATCCAAGTTAGATACAGCTCAGACAGGTGACCACATGCCCTGCTTGGTTTTGGACATCTACAATTTCCCGGCTACATATTATATCTCAATCCATTCCATTCCATTATGCACAAGTATTTTCTTCACAGGTATATTTATTCAAAAAACAGAAAAAACATAAGAATAGCCATATTAGGTTAGACCAATGGTCCATCTAGCCTAGTATCCTGTTTCCAACAATGGCCAAGCCAGGTCACAAGAACCTGTCAGAAACCCAAATCAGCAAAACTCCATGCTACCAATCCCAGGGCAAGCAGTTGCTTCCCATGTCTGCCTTAATAGCAGACTATGGACTTTTCCTCCATTAATTTGTCCAAACCTCTTTTAAACCTAGACAAGCTAACAGCTTTTACTACATCCTCCAGCAGTTTCCATGAAACTTCCTTGAGGATCCTCTACTCTTTGTACTTTTGGAAGGAGTAAAAAATCAATTTACTTCTACTCATTCTACACCACTCATGATTTTGTAGAACTCAAGAATATTTCCTTTTATCCAAGCCCTTTGGTCGTGGGAGAAGCCAGCATTCATAGTGCACTGGTCCCCCTCACATGCTAGGACACAAACCGGGCACCCTAGGGGGGGCACTGCAGTGGACTTCAGAAATTGCTCCCAGGTGCTAAGCCCCCGCCAAAACCCACTCCCCACAACTGTACAACACTACCATAGCCCTAAGAGGTGAAGGGGACACCTAGATGTGGGTACAGTGGGTTTGTGGTGGGGTTTGAAGGGCTCACATTTACCACCACAAGTCTAACAGGTGGGGGGATGGGCCTGGGTCCACCTGCCTGAAGTGCACTGCAGTACCCACTAAAACTGCTCCAGGGACCTGCATACTGTTGTCAGGGAGCTGGGTATGACATTTAATGCTGGCATAGAGGCTGGCAAAAATATTTTTAATGTTTTTTAGGGTGGGAAGGGGTTAGTGACCACTGGGGGAGTAAGGGGAGGTCATCCCTGATTCCCTCAGGTGATCATCTGGTCAGTTCGGGCACCTTTTTGAGGCTTGGTCGCAAGAAAAAATGGACCAATTAAAGTCAGCCACGTGCTCGTCAGGGACGCCCTTCTTTTTTCCATTACTGGCCGTGGATGCCCATATGTTAAGCACGCCCCAGTCCTGCCTTCTCTATGCTTCCGACACGCCCCCAGGAACTTTGCTCGTCCCCGTGACGGAAAGCAGTTGATGCCCAAAATCAGTTTTCGATTATGCCGATTTGGGCGACCCTGGGAGAAGGATGCCCATCTCCCAATTTATGTCAAAAGATGGGCGCCCTTCTCTTTTGAAAATATAGAGCAATACAGAGGCATTATAGTATTTTTGGTCTTATTCACCATCCCTTTCCTAATAATTCCTAGCATCCTGTTTGCTTTATTGGCTGCCACCATACATTGAGCAGATTTCAGCATATTATCTACAGTGACACGTGACCCCTCTTTTGACTCACCTTATTTCTGCTGGTCAGCTCATCAGCTGGCTTCTATCTGCAGTGTTGTGTTTGTCCTGTGTGTGTTCCAAGCCTCACTTCGATGTTCAGTGTGTATTTCCTGTTTCTGTCATGTAGGGTTTCCACTTCTTCTGTGTTTCAAACCTCACTTTGGGTTCTGTGTATTTCCTGTCTCTGTCCTGTTTATAAGGAAGTGGTTCACTTTCATTCAGGGCCTTTGCAATGCCAAAGGTCCCCAGGTTAGTCTGTGTGCGCTTCTGCCTTGTTCTAGTCTGTGTGCTCGTGGGCACTTCCTTTTAGATTTCTTGCCTTGTTCTTGTCTGTGTGCCTGTGGGCACTTCTGTGTCTTGTTTTCTTATTTTGGGTGCCTGTGTGCACTTCTGCCTTTAGCCTTAGTTCTGTTGTTTGTCTGTGTGGGTCAGCTTTGTGTTCTGCCTAGTCTGTCTTGCATGTTCTGGTCCCCTCTGCCTTCAGCTCCAGTCCCCCTCCGGCTTGTATCTGCCCTGTTTGCTTTCAGCTCCTGTTTCTGCCAAGCTTGTTTGGAAATTCTGAATCCTGCATGAGTATCCTGAATCCTGTTTCTGCCAAGCTTGTTTGTAAATCCTGAATTCTGCTTTTGAATCCTGAATCCTGTTCCAGTCAAGCCAAGCTTGTTCCAGTATCCGGTTCCAGTCCAGCCAAGTCCATTCCAGCATTTGGGTCCAGTCAAGCCAAGCTTGTTCCAGTATCTGGTTCCAGCCAAGCCAAGTCCATGCCAGCATTTGGTTCCAGTCCAGCCAAGTCCATTCCAGCATTTGGGTCCAGTCCAGCCAAGCTTGTTCCAGTATCTGGTTCCAGCCAAGCCAAGTCCATGCCAGCATTTGGGTCCAGTCAAGCCAAGCTTGTTCCAGTATTCGGTTCCAGTCCAGCCAAGTTCGTTCCAGCATTTGGTTCCAGTCCAGTCAAGCCAAACTTGTTCCAGTCCAGTCAAGCCAAGTCTGTTCCAGCATTTGGTTCCAGTCCAGTCAAGCCAAGCTTGTTCCAGTATTCGGTTCCAGTCCAGCCAAGCCAAGTCCATTCCAGCATTTGGTTCCAGTCCAGTCAAGCCAAGATTGTTCCAGTATCTGACTCTAGCCAAGCCAAGTGCATCCTGAATCCTGCCCAGTCTTCCTTGGGGGGTTTTGCCTCCTGCTGCCGCTCGACGACAGTAGGCCAAGGGCTCACGTTGTTCCAGAGTTCGTGCCTGGTTGTTCAAAGCCTGGGATCGTGACAACACCTAGATCTTTTTCTTGGTTGCTGACCCCCAAGGTGGACCCTAGCATTTGTCAACATTAAATTTCATCTGCCATTTGAATGCCTAGTCTTCCTATTTCTTAAGTTCTTCCTGTATTATTTCATAGTCCACATGTGTTATAACAACCTTGAATAGTTTTGTGTCATCTGCAAATTTAATCACCTCACTCGTTGTTCCGATTTCCATATCATTTATAAATATGTTAAATAGTACCAGTCACAGTACTGATCCCTTGCAACATGCCACTATTCACCCTCCTCCATTGAAGGAAATGACCATTTAACCCTACCCTCTGTTTTCTGTGTAATAACCAATTCCTAATCCACACCAGAACATTGCCTCCTATCCCATAACTTTTTAATTTTCTCAAGTGTCTCTCATGCAGAACTTTATCAAAAGCTTTCTGAAAATCTAGACACACTACATCAACCAGCTCACCTTTATCTACATGTTTATTCGTGCCTTTAAAAAAATGAAGTAAATTGTAAGGCAAGACTTCCCTTGGCTGAACCCATGTTAAGTCTTTCCCATTAAACCATGTTTGTCTATGTGTTATGTAATTTTATTCTTTATAATAGTTTCTACTATTTTTCCCGGCACTGACATCAGGTTTACTGGTCTGTAATTTCCCGGATCACCCCTGGAACCTGGCAAGATCCCAAACAGTAAAGCAGATTTTATTCTGCTTATCTTAGAAATAAGCAGTGGGTTTTCCCAAGTTCATCTTAATAATGGCTTATGAACCTTTCTTTTAGAAAATTATCCAAACCTTTTTTCAAACTCTGGTAAGCTAACTGCTTTTACCACTTTCTCTGGCAATGTATTCCAGAGTTTAACTGCTCAGTAGCTTAATTGTGTGCCCCTAGTCCTTGTATTTTTGGAAAGAGAAAACAAGCAATTCACTTCTGCCTATTCTACTCCACTGAGTATTTTATAGACCTCTATCATATCTCCCCTCAGCCATCTCTTCTCCAAGCAGAAGAGCCCTAGCCTCTGTAGCCTTTCCTCATAGGGAAGTTGTCCCATCCACGTTATCATTTTCATTGCTCTTTTCTATACCTTTTCTAATTTTACTATATCTTTCTTGATATGCGAGTACCAGAAGTGTACACAGTATCCGAGGTACGGTCACACTATGGAGCGATACAAAGGCATTATATTTTTCTCATGCTCCTGATACACTTCATTTAAACACATGAAAATGTAGACATTGCTGGGGTGTCCATGTGTAAGCATCAGTATTTCAATGCGTAAATCATGATTACGGCTTCTATCATGCTTGCCATATTATATTATTGTAGCCACCATCAGGGCTTCATTATGAGTTTTGTGGGCCCTAGGCATTTTTGCCTTCAGGGGCCCCTCATTGGCATTTAATATATGACTGAGCTTTTCATTTAAATTGTATATATATTTTATTTCTATTTGATGTGTATTTTATGTATTTCTATTCTATTATTGTACATATTTTCAAGGCCGAAAGGCAAGGCATGGAAATAAACAACTTCTACTTCATTTTTATTCTTTCTGATTAAAAAATTAAAACATTTTCATGGGCCCAAGCCACTGTGCCCGTTGGGCCTAATAGATATGTCTGTCCTGTCCACCATATCAGTATTAACTTCCTGACAGATATTTGGTCCAGGAGAAAGGAAAAACATTTTGCTCTGATTATTTGAGCTATGGAAGATGGTACTGCAATTTCTCAACATTATTCCCAAACCTTGTTTTGTCTGGTGGGCTCTACCAGATCTTATGAGCTCAGAAAGCTGATCATAAGCTCTAGATTTAAACTGATGAGACTGTGTATATTTCATCCCCAATTTATTTCTTATCTTGTTAATTCCATCATGCTTGTTGACTTCAATCCTCTGAAATTCATTGTTTTGTTCATGCATTTAAAGGACATTCTGGAATTATAATACAAGGGATTTGTTTTAGTCAGTCTTAATTAACCTTATTGTAGTTTAGCTCTGATACAGTTTAGGAAAGTTGCTGCTTTTGCCACATTGAATTATATCTACATTCCATGCATCATCTCCAAAATCTTGGCTCATTCATAGCTCATCTGTTTTTCATGCAGTGCTCTTTGGGATATGATTTTATGTGAAATAATCTCTAACCATGGGATTCTGTAGTTCTAGTTTGTACTTGTTATATAGAATAAAACTCTTAAAATGACATTTATTTTTCCCCTGAGCATTTAGAAATATGAATTTTAGCCTTTCAGGTGGATAGTTTCATACAGTTTCATACAGGAAACATTAACGGTAAAATACAACAGTGCTTTTTATGAGAAGGACCACAAGAACTGACTTTGGATGGTTTTATATGATAAATTTAAATTTACACATTGACTCTGAAAGCTATAAAAGTGACTAGTGAATCATGGCAAACAACTTATCAAAGCAAATTAATCCCTTTGGAAGTATTTCAATGTTGCCATTCAGCATTAGTGCAATATAAGCAAACCTATTATTTAATATGGACACTCATATCCTCCTCTATCAATTTCCCCTCACAAATAGAGATCAGGATAATTGGTAGTAGGAAAACAGGACCAAGGCTTCCTTGCAATAACATACAGTACAAGGCATTAGAAAGTTTCAAAAGTTAGTGCATATAAAAGAAAAGTGAACAGAATTTTCTTATAAAACCTCTCCCCCTCCCCTGATCAGTCACATGAACATTTGAAAACCTTTTAAATATATTTATGATTCCTGATCAGAAATCAGGTCATGTTAGGGCTACTAGACCAAATTTGGTGTCCGCTGCCAAACTCAGCTACCTAAACTATTTATGAATCTCTAGCTATAGGGGCCTTTTACTAAGCTATGATAAAAAGGGCCCTGCACTAGTGACAGTGGTCATTTTTGCTTTGTGCCAGGGACCCTTTTACCGCAGTGGGTAAAAAGGCCAAAAAAAAAAGAAATGGCTGTGCGATGTTCGCACTTGTCACTCAGCCATTTCGGGGTGAGTGCTTACTACCTGCCATTGAGGTGGTGTAAAGGGCTCCCATGCTAAGCCAGCAGTAACCAGGTAGTGAGAAATGTGCCCAATTACCGCTAGGTAACACCCTATGGAAATATTTTTTAAATATTTTTGCTACCACCGGAAATGGTGCACGTCGGAGGTGAAACTACTGCCAGCACCTGTGTTGGGCCAACTGTAGTTCCGGGTTTGCCACGTGGCAACTCTTTAGTAAAAGGGCCCTATAATGAGTTAATTGCACTTTATGTTTTCACTCTATCAATATCCCATAACCTGCACTGACACTAGGCTGTACAGGTATAGGCTGACCCCAGTCAAATATTGATTTTGCAATAGAAAACTTGGAGAGGCTGATATTTAAAAGTGGGTATGTGGTTTTATAATCACGGGACCTGTCCTATCCTGAAGAAGCCACCAGAGGGTTCTCTTGCAGTGAAAACCCTGTAAAATGCCAGGAACTGCTCAGTAGAGGGAACTCCAAGGAGGACACCAGTGGAATATTGGTAAGGAGTCACTGAAAGGAGCTACAGCAAAGGTCAGGCATATAGGGATCTGGGGAGGACACATAGGAGATTCCCCTTTAAGAGAAAAGACACATGTGAGAAGGTTCCAGACCCTTCCAGAGCTAGGGGAGGGGCCAGAAGGGGTGTGGACGGGGGGGGGGGTTGCAGCCCTATATAGACAGCACTTTCAGGAGGAGCAGAAGAAAGAAAGGAAAGGGGACCTCCTAAGGAGAAGGAAGGATGGACGGACGGGGATTTGACCCCGAAGTTAAAAGGTCCATAAGGAATGAGAGGGAAGGACGCCAGAGAAAGAGGTTGGGCTGAAAACCCTGAGGCACGGTCCCCGAAGGAAAGGATCTCTAAAGAAGGTCCTTGAAATTGTGATGATGAAGCAAATAACTGTTGTGAATTAAGAATTGGAGGATATGAATTAAGAACTGGACTAACAGCTGGGGGCGGAGGATAGGATTGTAAAGTGAGAGTGAAAATAAAAGTCCTGTCCAAGGGGTGGAGGCTGTTCTAAACTGAGACCCAAGTCCTCTATAAAGTGGGCTCAGTTGAAGAAGGATTTGATGAACTGTTTGCTGAACTGTTTGTTGAAATAATTCCCTGCCTGCATGATTAAGGAATATTAAGAAAAGTGGCTAAGTTGCATATTGTGGTAAAGCCTGTAGTACAATGTTGTGTCCCCCAGAAAAGGTGCCATGAGGGCGTGCCACAACTATACAGAAACTACAACCTATTACCAAAGGAAACCTCAAAAGGAGGGGGTGGGAAACAGGATGGCTAATAACTGAGAAGAAATCACCCTGAGTTGAAGGAGGACCCCTATACTTAAGACTGAAGATATGAGTATCCATAGCTACAAGCTGTTTCTGGGATCTTTCTTGGAAGTAAAGCTTTTGTAATGCTTCTGTGAATATCCTGAGTGGGTTCAGAGGCTTTGATTGAAGAGTAGAAGTCCCAGGTTGACTGAGACCTCTGCAGAAATTATTTTGAAAGCACCTCCACTGATCTGCACTAGAGAGGAGGCATTGCAAGTACACCTTCAGTTGGACAGAGTCTACACAAGATACTTATCACACAGGCTGTAGTCCAGTTTGTGGGGGAACTGGGGAACTCACACCACAGTTTTGTCTGTCTGAGGTAACTAGATCCCAAATATAAGCTCCAGTGCAGGAGGAGATTGGATAAAGAGGGCCCTTGGCTACAAGGGCCTCATCACAGTGGTCAGCAGTAGCCAACCCTATTAGTGCTCTGTTTCGTTTTTGTTTAACTACAAGTGCTACTATTTGTGCTTACTCTAGACTTTCTATACAGCCTTTCTCACTGTACCAAAATGGTTTACAATCATTTGTTTTCAGACACATAGAAGAGACATTCTTTGCTCAATGGAGCTTACAATCATCAACAGGTGGATACTGCAGATAGAAGAAAAATTAGGGCAAGGTGAGCATTTCCTCTCTCTTCTGTCTTCCTTTTACTCAATAAAAAATGGTTAGGTTGTGTACTATAGTCTGCAATGGACCTTATTAGAAGGGAAAATAGGTCAAAAAGTAGCAGTTAAGGAAGACAATGACTGCTACCATTACTGTAGGTAGAGCTCCATAGAAGGCATCCTTTAACCTGTGGAAACTTATTTGTTTGCTAAGATTTATTAATAGCTGGTATGATGGCATTAACCCAAGGTGAGGTACAGCCAGTGGTGTGCTGGTAAATTATTAGGCTCTCTCTCTCTCTGGGCATAGGCAGTCCTGCAATTTGGGGAGGGCTTTCTGGGGGTTGTGAAAATGATGAGGCTATTGTGAAGAGGAAGCTCCCACCTCAGGATCCCAGGTCCCTCTTTCACTCAGGGTGAGCTGGTTCTCAGTATGCAGATTTTATGCAAATTAATCTACTACCCTTTTCTGCTCAGGGTGACCTGCTTCTCAAAAGGCAAACATAGTCAGGTCTCACCAATCAGGCTATTTTCATACACATCTTTATTCCAGCCTCTGGGGCACACTTCTTTTAGCTTAAAACACTTTCACCAGCTTAAACAGTTCTTCCAGCTTAACCATTTCATTTCTTCCTACCCAGTGCAATCTTCCATTTTACACATTTCTTCTTGCACATCTCAATATCCATAGATTTCTTCCCCCCTGAGCCCTCTCACTCAGACACTTGGGCTCAGTACTAACTCAGTCCCTGGACACACAGTCCCTCTTTGTAGCACACAGCTCTAAACACACAGTCTCTTCATCTTGGACACACAGTCCCTCTTCACAGCTCTAGACACACAGTCTTTTCCTCCGGGACACACAGTACCTCTTCACTGCCCTAGACACACAGTGTTTTCAGCTGGGCCACACAGTACCTCTTCACTGTTTTAGACATACAGCCTTTTGCTCAGTCCCGGGACACCCAGTCCCTCCTTGAACACACAGTTCTTATTCTTGATACTCCAGGGCCCTCTTACCCCAGGCAGCTTCCTTGTCCTGCACACAGTTCACCACCAGTCCAAAGGGCTCAGCCAGTACTTCACATGGGGACCTACAGCTACCAGCTCTCTCTCCCGCTGCTCTAGCTCTTCTCTCCCTCACCACTCAGGTGGGGTATTAAAATGGTTAATAGCCAAACAGGACCCAGCCCCCTAACCTGCTGCACCTGTTTCTATCCCCAGGACTCTCCCCGGTCCTAGCGACCTCCAGCTATACCTCCCCTTACTGGCTCCCTTCAGCAACTCACCCAGCCCTTCTCCCTGGACATTTTAGGGGGTCCGCGCCCTCTAGGGGCCCAACCAGGGTAGGACAGCCTCTTCCTTATCACAGGGTGCATGCTAGGCATATCTTTGCTGGCAGGAATGCCAAGTCTCGCCAGCCAAATAAATAGTCTGCCATTGTTTCCCACTGCTTGTTTCTGGCTCTGAGCAGAATGCTGGGACTTCTTGTGCATGCTCAAAGTTCCAGCAGTGGTGGCAGTCTATTTCAGCATCCCTACCAGCAAAAGTAAAAGTAAAAAAACACCTCAAGGCCAGGAGAGGACGCTCTTTACCTTGAAGCCATGCTGTTTATTAGCCTGCCTTTTTATTATTGCTTTGCTCTCAGAAAGAAAGCTCCGCTTTACAGGTTCAACTACACTATACTGAACGTGACCACATAGCCTGAAATTACCGCATGCAACACCAATCAATCAGAGGCCACCGTTCCTACGACTGGGCCTTATTGTCAGATGATAGAGACCAAGCAAGCAGGATGATTGTACAGCGAGGCAGAACCGACAACCTGTCCCTCACCGTGACAGAATCATAGTGCAATGAGGGTGAGCCCCAGGGAGCATGATGTACATGTGGGTGGAAAACTGGAAATCATGAAAGCTCTGGTGGGTTCTGGAGTCGGCTTAGCTTGAAGGAGCATATGGGGATCGCTCCTGCCCTAGATGATTACAGCAACAACCGGCTTGCAAAATTGGGCAAAAATCAACAACCGGCTTGCGTGAGCCGGTGTGAGCTGGCACACCACTGGGTACAGCAGATATAGACTTACAGAAGGAGTTTCTATATATGGTGCCTTAAAAATTGGCGCTGATGACTAAGCGTATTCTATAATCGGTGCCTAGATTTTAGCGCTGACTATAGAATATGCTTAGTTGGTATTTCAGTACCTAAATCTATGCACATACCTTTACACCAACGAAAATGTGGCATTGGTGTTCAATGCTATTCTATAATTGGCACTCAATGATGCCAATTTTGCTGCCTGAAAGGTTTTACTTTCAAAATGACTACACTAGGACTTTTAACCTGCAATTTTGTCCCAATATACAAAGCAAAAATGTACCCAAATCAAAGTGCCTAATTAAAATGCTCGTTTTTATTTTTAGTGAGCATTTTAGTAATTTTCTAAATCCAATATTCTTATTCTAAATATTCTAAATGCAATAAGCTTATTTGAAAGGGTACAATGTAACCTTTGCCAAAAGAAAGCAGGAACAAACCCCTACGAACAAGAAGCAAAAGAAGGGGAGTAGTAGGGGTGGACCAAAATACTTCCAGCAGCCAGTGAAAGATGAAAACTTGTTTATTGACACAGGGCCGCCGAGAGACTGAGCTGGGTTGCCCCCCCCAAATCGCTACCACTGTTGCCGGAGCCGCAGTCCCCATTCTCCACTCGCCCATCCCCAGCCCCATTGACAGCCCCCCTCCGTCTGCCACCGGGCCCCCTGCATTCAAATCGGCAGCGCCTCACCTCCATGTGAAATCGCAGATCGCCTCACTTCGTGCCCTCCCTGTGTCCCGCCTTCGCAGAAACAGGAAGTTACATCAGACGAGGGTGGGGCACAGTGAGGGAAAGCCCAAAGGGAGGTGATCTGCTGCTTTCACACGGAGGTGAGGCGCTGCTGATTTGAATGCAGGGGGCCCGGCCCGGTGGTGGATGGAGGGGGGCTGTCAACGAAGACGAGGGCAGGCAGGTGAGACCAGGGACTGCAGCGCCGGCGTCCTGGGAGCAGGAGAAGGAGAGAGACCCCAGAGCTGGGCCCCCCTTAGAGGCCCGGGCCTGGGGAATTTTGTCCCCCCTGCCCCCCCCCCTCTCGGCGGCCCTGTATTGACAGAAGCACCTCAGAAGGAAAGGACCAGACAAAGGACCATGTTTTGGAGGGGAAAAAATGCCTGCCTCAGGGGTTACAGGCACTGTAAATCGGCAATATTTGGTATAAAACAAGGTACAGAAGTGATCCTAAACCGTTAGACACAATAAAACTTCCTGAAGAAACAATGTGAAAACTTGTCACTTAGAGTAAGGGAGAGGTTTTTCATCTTCTCTTCAGGACATTTTATCATGCGTCTAACGGTTTAGGCTCACTTCTACAACTTGTTTTACATTGACTATTGCTGATTTACAGTGCATGTGACCCCTGGTCCCATGTTGGGTCTTTTCTTTATGAGGTGCTTTTGTCAATAAACAAGTTTTAATCTTTCATTGGCTGTTGGAGGGTTTTTGGTCTACCCCTACTACTCCCCTTCTTTTGTACAATGTAATCTTTGTCATAAAGATTCAGGAAGTGCTATGAAATTATATCAAATATATTCAAGCAAACATGACACAAATACTTCAGAGTGACAATTTGGTTGTCTGCTTTCTTAAGTGTTGACATTAGATTTATAAAGGTAATTTTCAAATACTTTAGGGATATAATAATGACTAATTTATTTTTCACAGTACATGACAACCATTATGCAGCTGAGTTATCTTGCCAAGAAAATCATTTTATCTTTCTACTATCACATGTTCAATGAATTCTTTTTAGTGCACTTTATGAAATACAGAAGTACTTTTGATTTTACTTTCTTCTATTAGTGTGTCTGTGTCAATGATATCACAAGTAAGGGGGGGGGGGGGGGAAACACAAGTGCTAGAGTTGTGGTGGCCCAATGATCAAAGCTGTCAAAAATAGTTCAGGAACTATTTGCCACACTAAAGAAGAAAAGGAGCAGCTAAAAGAGTTGTACAGAGCTAGCAAGGACAGAAGAGGTAACTGCCGGGGGGGAGGGGGGGTAGGAGAGGTGATGAACAGGAGAAGTGGAAGGCAGAGAGTATGCTACCCCACAACCATTCCTGTCCCTACACCAGACCCCTCATCAACCTGCCCTTTACCTCCATACATCCCCACTGCTTTGTGTACTCTCTCCAAATGGGTATATCCGGTGGTGTGCTGGAGCAGGCTCGCAAGAGCCGGTTGTTAAGTTCTTTAGAATTTTGGGAGCCGGTTGTTAAAGTAGGGCCCTCCATGGCTACTTTAACAACTGGCTCCCAAAATGTGGGCTTGGGCCCCGTGCTGAATTCTCTTTTACTTTGCTGGTGGGGATGCTGAGCCCTGACAGCCAATTAAATAGACTGCTGCTGCTCCCAGCACCTTGTTTCCAGCTCTGAGCAGCAGGCTGGGACTTCTCCAGCATGTGTGAGAAGTTATAGCATGCTGCTCAGAGCAAGATGTTGGGAGTGGTGGCAGTCTATTTATTGGTTACCAGCAAAGGTATGCCTAGCGTGCCCGCAGGAAGGGAGGGAGGAGAGAGAGGCAAGTGTTGCTCCCCCCCCCCCCCCCGGGCCACCCCTGGCCCTTCCAACTGCAGAGCTGGCTACATCAGGAGAAAGAGCCTGTTGTTAAAAATTTACCAGCACACCCCTGGGTATATCCCTACTGCCTTGTATATCCTCTCTACATAGGTATTTAACATACCATTTCCCCCCACATACCCACTTGAAATCCCAGTTACACACACACATACGCATCCATAGCCTGAAACATGCCCGAAGAAACCCAACAAGTGTACCCCACAGCAACCTAATCTCACCTACAGCCACTCACATACCCCTACACCCACACAATCAAACTCACCCTGACCCTTTCACATGCAGTCTTTAAAAGTCTTTCTCAGTAACCACACTTATACATATTCCTCCATCTCCACCCTTATTCATCTATCACCACAGAAAACTGCAAGACACACAGACACAGGTAAGAACTTCCATACATATGCCTAGATCATGAAGTCATAAAGCATTCTCTTTCAAATGGCCATGCAAATTCTAGAGACTTCTTTTTCTTTTAACAGTAGCTTTTAGATATAGCATCAAATTTCAATATTTTCTCCATATTATACAGAATAAATAATTGAGGCAATATTCAAAACCCTTTACTGTTGAGATGGTCCAGAGGTGCAATTTGGGAAGCGTTAGGAGTTATACAGTTAGCAAAGATATTCAGACTGCTAATAGGCTATCCTAACCTTACCAGGTTTGCTATTTGGATAGCAGTCTTAATATCATCACTATCCAGACAGTAGCACCAGTCACCACTGAATCTGGATGTGCAGTACTGGTTGCTGTCTGGATAGTGCTGCTACATATGTTGGCTTAATTCAGCTGAAGAGGTTAACATTTAAAACATGCACAGATTGCCATAGCTGAATACTGACCCAAGTATCTTTTTGAACTGTTATATGTAATTACTAAATTAATAAAAGTTATTTTGCATTATTTCATTGTCCATTTAGCCCAGTATCCTGTTTCCAACAGTGGCCAATCCAGGTTACAAGTACCTGGCAGAAACCCAAATAGTAGCAACATTCTATTCTTTAGATTGGAAGCTCATCTGAGCAGGGACCATCCTTCTTTGTTAAATTGCACAGCGCTGCGTAACCCTAGTAGCGCTCTAGAAATGTTAAGTAGTAGTAGTAGTAGTAGTATTCTACCAATCCCAGGGCAAGCAGTGGCTTCCTCCATGTCTGTCTCAATAGCAGACTTTGCACTTTTCCTCCAGGAATTTGTCCAAACCTCTTTTAAACCCAGATACATTAACCGCTGTTACCACATCCTCCAGAAACAAGTTCCAGATGGTTTTGGGCAACCAATATGTTGAGGACCTGAGCCAGCAGGGCTTACATGAGATCACCCAAGCGAAATCTCAGCAAGTAGACGTATGATGACCAAAATGAGAGATCAGGAATGCAAAAATGAGGCATGAGAAAACAGTTAACAAGTAGTTGTACCAGCAGGAAGCTAGGGCTGCAGAGGGGTGTAAACATTATATTAAGTTTGGACTGGCTACTGAAGTAGCCCAGTCTTGAAGGAACAGTAAGTTTACCAGGAGATACTGTAGCTAATGCTTGGGATTATGACTTGCCTAAATCTCTCTTTTTCCTGCTTTAGGGGGTCACCAGTTCAAGATCAGCTAGGCCTGACATTAATTTGATACTTTACAAAAAATTGTTCCTACAATTATGTTCACATGCTCTGAGAGGGCAAGAGGTTAGTATCCATGTTAGACAAAGTTTACACCATTGGGAATATCTGGTTTTGATTCTCAGATTTTTTTGTTAAGAACTGTGAAACCAATTCCCAGTTCTTCATAAGGAATGAGGTTGGGAAATAAAGGCAGTCCCTGGTTTGGCAGATGCATTAAAGTGGTGTGCAAAAATCTGCAATAGGTTTTTTGCAATGTGGAAGTTCAGTATCATTAACAATCATTTCATTTCCATTTTTTTTAAATTTCTGCTTATTGAGCACTATTATTCTTTTTGGCTTCCTGCACAATGATTCTGTAATTTTGTTTCAGTCAAAAATGCATGTTACATGTGTAAAACACAGGTACAGATCTATGCATTGCAATTTCAGGAGCCCTTTTACTAAACAGCGGTAGGGTTAACACGTGGGTAGTGCGCACCAAATCAACACTAGCGCTGGGGTAGCAATGGGTGGCCTGGCACAGATTTCGAAGTTGGCGCATGCTGTTTCTCCTATGGTAGAAAATATTCTTCTATTTTCTACCGCAGAGGAGTTCCTGGTGGTAATCAGCAACATGGCCACATTGGCGTGTGCTGCATGATTACCATGTAGTTAGCTGGTAAGCCCCTACCGCTAGGTCAATGGGTGGCAGTATGGGCTCAGGCAGTAAATAGCTATGTGCTACTTTTACCTTTAGCTCATGGCCATTTACTGCCCCATAAAAGAAGGCATTTTTTTTACAAGCCACGGTAAAAATTGGCCCAGCGTGTGGCAATTTCACCCATCCAAACTACTGCAGGCCACTTTTTACCGCAGCTTAGTAAAAGGGCCCCTCAATGTGGTTCAGCTGCTATTCAGATATGGTATTCTTGACATTTTCCCCAGATTCTATATCAAACATGCAAAATTGGGCATCGATGTGATGTGATGTGAGCCCACTGGCTAAAAAGTCAATTAGTGCCCAAATTGGCACCAATGTGGAGTTGAGCACACATTTTGCTAGGCGTTATTTTATAACACTGCATGTTGAAATCCCATAGCGTGCAACCCAAAAGGGAGCATGGCCATGGAAGGTGAATGGGGAGGGGGTGGGGGTGGGCAGGACTGAGGCAACTGAAATATGTTGCATGACACACTCTCTGGTTTTCATGGAAATCTTACATGCACTCTGCTCATATTCTTTAACAGTTATAAAAGGCTAAATGAGTAAAGCAGGTTTTCCAAATTTTCTCCTATCTTCAAAGGTTTATGAGGCAATTATATAAGCAGGAGTCTAGAAGTACGAGCCGATAATCAACAGTGATGCATGTATGTGGACTAGGCACCATTCTAATTATTTTATTGCTGAACATTTTTAAATATTTCCAAGCAAATAAAACATGTACAGAAAATTGGTCTAATTTAACAAAAACATCATAACACAGGAAAGCATATTAGGTAAAATATACAATTAGAACCAAAAAAAGTCCTCATTAAATAGGAAAGCAAAAGAAGAAAAAACACCCCTAGATTTAAGACAAATAATCACTTAGCAGGAAAAAAAATCCTGATATAATCAAGGTTATACATTCTGTTCAGCCAAGAAAGCTTTGACCAGCAGCGACAACCTTATTACTCAGAAAGACAGTTAATTGAGATGGATTGAAGAAAATATACGAGACTGATACTTCATATCATGTTTGCAAGGAAACTTAAAAAAAACCACACCCAGAGACAAAACTCTAGGATGCATCAACAAAAATTGTTTCCTATGATTTGAGTTACTTTAGCAACATCAGGAAATACAACTAGGTGCTATTGTAATCATAGTGATCATTAACGTGTTTTTTTAATTTTTTAATTTTAATTTTTTTATTTTGCTCACCTTTTTCAGTAGTAGCTCAATGTGAGTTACATTCAAGTACACTGGATATTTCTCTGTCCCAGGAGGGCTCACAATCTAAGTTTGTACCTGAGGCAATGGAGGGTTAAGTGACTTGCCCAAGATCACAAGGAGCAGCAGTGGGATTTGAACCGGCCACCTCTGGATTGCAAGACCGGTGTTGCTAAACAATGTGAAACAATTATAGAATATTATCCGTTTCACACGTTGATTGGTGTACATACCTAGGTGCACCCACTCAGTTCAGTCATTGACCCGGCATATGTGATTACATCTAACTGTTGGCACTCCAATGTGGGTTTGTGCTAATATTCTATTAAAAAAAATTAGGCACACCTAAGCGCTGCTATAGAATTGGTGCTAACCCATAGATTCTATATATGGCGCTTTGAGATGCACATACAAATTTGGACATGCGTCCAATTCACATATAAAACTTAATTGATTAACAATCCAATTAACACCAAGAATTAGGCAATAACAAGCAATTATTAGCACTAATTATAATTTACAGGCATATTCTATAAAGAGGTGCATGTAAATTCTAGTGTGTGTGGATCTGAAAATGGGGTATGACCATGGGAGGGGAATGGGTGGGCCAGGGGCATTTCTAAAATTTGTTATAGAATTAGAGGATCTGTGCCTAATTTATATGTGGGAGGTTTACACCAGGTTTTCATTGGTGTAAATGGTTGTGTCTTAATGTACTTGTGGTTGCTGTTGCTAAGTGCTATTCTATAAACCATGCCTAAATGTAAACATGGTATATAGAATAGCATTAAGTGATATTTTTTCAGAGCTGATTATTTTAGGCACCATTTATAGAATCTAATTCTAAGTATGCCCTATTGTGGCACCTAGTTTTTGGAGCCAAATTATATAATTGCTCCCTTAGAAGGTCTTTTATTAAAACTTAGCTTGCAGCAGAGTCCATTTTATTCCTATGGGACCTGCTGTAGATAACTCGAGATAAGCCTTAGTAAAAAGACCCCCTTACAGTTTTCTGCTCAAAATAGCATAATAATAAAAAATAACTTGTTTCATGTTTATTTAAAATTTGATACACTGTTAATGAGCAAACAACCTGAGCAATGTACAATTAATAAAGATATAACACATTAAAAAGACAAGTTAAGTTACATAAGTTTAGTTTAGTTTGGGTACTTCATATACTGCCTTTCAGAGTGAGAATTGATGCAGTTTACAAATTAAAAACAAAAAACAGAAAAAGGAAAGGAACTACAACATAAAAATAGGATATTGGCAGAAAGAGAAGAGGAGAGGAAGAACATGAGAAAAGGGAAGGTCATACTAGCGAATGCCAACCCCAGCAGACATTTCCAACATTGCAGAAGACCGGGGCATAGAGGTGAGTTTTCAAAGAGTGCAGGAACAATTGGTCCTAATATCTGGAGGAAGAAAACTCCAGCGAATGGAAGCAAAGTAGAGGAATTCAGAATGATGCATGGGTTTGACTCTAGAGCAGTGACCTGAAGGACGGTTAGTCAGGTTTTGGTGGCGGAATGGGGGTGGTAAAGACATATAGGGAATAATAAGGAAGGAGAGATGGGGGAAATCCCAGAATAAAAGACCTTATGGTTAGTGTTAGAACCTTATGTTGAATTCTATAGGAAATCTGGAGCCAGTGGAAAAGCTTCAGGAGGGGTGACATGATCATGGGAGAGTACTCAAATGGAAATATTTTGAACTGACTAGAGTTTTCTGGAGAAGAAAGGAAGGAGGACCAAAATAGATCATAGTCCAGTTTAGAAGCAACAAGAAAGTAGAGTAGCACAAGCATTGTCATCCAAAAAGGAACAGAGTAAGTGGATAGACCACAATAAAAGAAAACATGACTGAACAACAGAAAAAAACTTGAAGGTTGGAGGACAATTGAAAATCAAGGAAAGCTCCTAAACATTTAAAGGACTCCAACAAGGTCAATGGGGAACTCTTATGGGTGGGAACCAAGGAACGGTAGGTAGACAATCAATGATCCAAAGGGCTACAGTTTTGAATGCAAATCAAAGAATACATCATAATAGAAAAGTACATACAAAAAATCCATTAGTTTATTCTAATCCTTAACAAATCCCCATGCAGACATCATATGAACACATGAAAGCAAAAACAGAACTCCTACACTAAAAATGGAGTTTTTGAAGCAGTGCTCTTTTGTTCTATCATATTTTGGCCATATTATGTGATGGGCAGAGTCCCTTGAGAAAGCAATTATGATAGGAAAGGTTGAAGGAAAAATAGGGCATAGAAGTCCAGCAATCACAACAACTGGACTGACACAATCACAACAACGAGTGCTCTGTTGAAAAGCCTCTGCACATGACTAGAAGACACAATATTCTGGAGAGTAAATCTATATGGTTTTGAGGAGTTGGCTTCAACTTGACAGTAATTAGTAAATAGAAAATGGCAGCACATAAGGATGACTTACATTCAAAAAAGTAATAGTAATGCATGATAAAATATCATAATAAAAAAGTGTTGTATATAAGTTGACATGACCTTTATTAAATCAACAAACTTCAACGATATTGTTTTGAATAAGCTTTCAAGATCACAGCTGACAAAGGGGTTGCTGTAGCATCAACAACTCATCTGCATCTTTTGATAATTCTTATATTGGTACAAAGAATCTAGCTTTCACCATAAACAGAGGTAATTACCATGTCACAGAAAAGATTAAAGAGCAACCAAAATTTATGTAATTTTCTTCAGTATTGTTGTAGATCCACTGCTTTCCTGTTGATGAAAGAAAAACTATGGCTTCATAGTAATATACTGAACTTTGAATTATTTTACTGTACTTTCAAGCATTAAAATATTGAACATGGCAATCGGTGAATGCAATTATTGTTTGTGCATTTACTTCTGTCTAAGCATTTCAAAAGTATTTATCTAAATAAAATGACCTGATTGGGAATTCTTCTCTCTGAACAGAGTTAAAAGTATGCATGGCTTTCATCACACATGCAGTTTTAGCCTCAGTGAAAGAAAGCCTATCTGTGGATATGTTTAGGTGGGGCAGAAAAATAGCATGTGCATACATGAGATTTCTAAAAGTATATATGCTATTTTATCCTTGTTCAGACACTCACATGAAATGCAGGTTGAAAGCACGGGCTCTTTTAGAAGGAAATTCTGTAACAGCTCACCTAACTTGTATAGCAAATACCCAAATAGAATATGCTGCATTTTAAAGGAAAAGTAGTGCATATTTCTCCTTTGAAAATTATTCCATTAGAAATACCTGCACACATTGATGAAAATATTAACACAAAAAAATTGGATCCTCCTTCCTGGCTGCAAGAAACCTTCCAAACCAACTGGCCCTTTCACTTTGTAGGATACAAGAGAGTAGATTCTTATCCCCAGGTTTGGGGAAGAGGTGGAAGGATCAGGTGGTCCATGGGATTTGAAGAATTTCCATGCCCAGTAAAATATGGAAGCCCTCACAGTTAAGCTGTGAGGGTGTTAACATTGACTGAAGCCAGGCAGCCAGAAGAAGAAAGGAAAGGGGGGGGGGGGGAGTTGCAGGAGGGAGTTAGTTTGGAAGTAGTTAGTGTTTAGGTTAGCAACAGGAAAGGGAGAAAGGGGATTGGGTAGGAATTAAGGGATAGCATTGGCTGGAAGGGAAGTGCTAGGATAGGGAAGATTTGGGCGCTCAGAATTAGTTTTTAGTTAGGTAGGAGAGGGTTAGGGTGAATAGGAGGGAGTGAAAGAGAAGTTGGGGGGGGGTTAAAGTAGAAAAAACGAAATGAATTCTTATGTCTAATCAGTGGAGCACTGGCTAGAGCACTGAGCTTGTAATCAGAAGGTTGCTGGTTTGATTCCCCTTTAAAGATTACCTGAGGTGGGGGAGGTTGGTGTTTGGCAGTGGCGTCGTAGAAAACATAGCGACGGCACTTCTGGTTTCGCGGAGGTGAGGGGAATTTGGGTTGGTTTTTTGATTGCTGGGCGGACAAACGGGGTTTTTTGAAGTGTGTGTTACGTTGGGAGGGGGTGGGTGAGTTAAAGTGTGTTGGGAAGGCACTTCCGGTTTGCGAGGTGTTAGGGGTAGAATTTTTTATTGTGGCTGCTGTGGCCTAGTAGTTAGAGCACCAGCCTTATAATCATAAGATTGCTGGTTCAAATCCCACCTAAGGCAAGTCACTTCAGGGACAAAGTTTGACACAAACCCAGAATACTTGAATGTAACACACCTTGATCGACTACTGGAGAAAGTGTGATCACAGCTGCAAATAATGAGCACCATTTTTATTAGGTGTATGTCACATGGCAAAAGCAGGAAGCTAAGCAGGTGCAACCCTGGTCAGGAACTGGATGGGCAAATTAGGGGACCTAAATCAGCAGTGTAACCTTTTTAAAAGGAGAGATTAAGGGACTCAAAATTGAAGGGGTGTTTGCTTGGGAGTGGGGAGAGTGAGTGATTGTGTGTAATTGATTATATTAAATAAATAAATAATTATATATATATATATATATATATATATATATATATATATATATATAATAATAAATAAATAAAAATACTGTTTAATGGGGCCAAAGAAGATTGTGAAAAGTGGGGGTAAAGTGAGTGGAAAAAAGAAACATGGGATGAATGTGTCTGGAGGGGGGAGTGCTAAAGGGGGTATGGGGAATATAGGGAGAGATGCTGATGTTGCAGAAGGGGTGAATAGTGGACAAGGTGTGGAAATGGGGTGTCAGGTGGGATTGAATATCGAGCAGGAGAGGGGTAGCAGGATGCAATGTGGGACGGCAACCAGTGCGATGGCAGGTGGTATGCGGACCCGTGGTGATGTTCCTTTGCAGGATGCTGCGGCGGAGGATCCGTTGGAGGGGCCTTCTTCTGGGAGAGCAATGGGTGAGTTGGAGGAATTGTGTGTAACTGGATATAGAAGGGGGCGGGGGGGAGGGGAAGTACGGGAGGGGGTTAGAGATCGGGGTAGTTGGGGAAAAAGGGGTGTCGGGAAAAGGTTTGAGAAAGAAGCTGCGGAATAAAAAATTTTTGCGGAATTTGTGTCATGTGGTAAGGCGGTTGGATAGTGAAAAAAGGCAGAGGAGGGGTGGAACAGGTGATCCTATGCAGGTATGGGAATCTTCAGACTCCTGGGATTCATCAGGGTCTTCTTCATCTTCTTCGGATGAAATAGAGGTGGAAAGGGGGAATGTTGTAAGTGGGATGTGGGAGAATCAAAGGGCAGGTATATTTATGGGTTTGAGGATGGGTCATACATTATGTAATATTGCCCCTCTGGATTGTTATATAACGTTAAAATGGAAGCAGAGAATTTTAAAAGGAAAATATATAGATTTATTTGCCTTGTTAGTGCGTGATAGGGATGTTAATGGGGGGAAGGATGGGGGTAAGGAAGAAGGAAAGAAGAAAAGAGGGAGGGTACCAAAGACAATCATGAATTGGTTGTTAAGTTTTCATGTTTTTGCGAGTGTGTTGGGAGGTCAGAAACCTGCTCTTTATCCGGGTTTATGGAATTACTGTGATTTAATTTTGAGATCCACCCTGTGTTTAAATGTCCAAGAGGGGGATTGGGAGGTCGGGGAGGGGAGGAGCTATGGGCGGCCCAGGTGTGGGCTGGCAAGGCCCCTTCTCCTATTAAGGTAGCGGCGTTACAAAATTGGTTGGGTCTGTATCCGTGTGGTGGTGATGCATATTTGCTGTGGGTAGGTTTTTCGGAAGGTTTCCCGATCCCGTTTGAGGGACCGGTGTTGGATCATAAGTGTAAGAATTCAGTATCTGTGATTCAGCATGCGGAGGTGGTTCGGAAGAAGTTGATGAAGGAGTTGAGTCTTGGGCGGATAGCAGGACCGTTTGCTGACCCGCCGCTTAAAAATTTGGTAGTGTCTCCATTGGGTGTGATACCGAAAAAAGAGCCGGGTACATACAGGTTGATTCATAATTTGTCCTATCCTGAAGGTTCTGGTGTAAATAGTTTTATTGATCCGGATTTGTGTACAGTGCAATATGCTAGTTTTGAACAAGCGGTGGATTTGTTGAGGAATTTGGGAAAAGGTGCATTGATGGGAAAAGCGGACATTGAAGCAGCTTTCCGTTTATTGCCAGTGCACCCTACAGCTTTTAGGTTGCTTGGATTTAAGTTTGAAGGTAAATTTTATTTTGATAAATGTATGCCTATGGGTTGTTCTATTTCTTGTAATTATTTTGAAGCATTTGCTACATTTTTACATTGGGTAGTGGAACAGGTTAGTGGTTGGGATTCTATTGTTCATTATTTGGATGATTTTTTGTTTGGGTAGAATTCAGAAAATTCATTGCAGTGTGCTTCCTTGATGTCAGCATTTAGAACGGTGGCAAAGGAGTTGGGTGTGCCTTTGGCTAAGGAAAAAAGTGAGGGCCCGGTTACCAAATTGGTGTTTTTGGGGATAGAGTTGGATTCAGTGAGAATGGAGTCTCGTCTGCCTAAAGAAAAGATTGTGGTTTTGCGTCAGGAGATTGATAGGGTATGCATCAAGAAAAAGGTGACGTTGAAGGAGATTCAGTCGTTGTTGGGGCATTTTAATTTTGCAACGAGACTGATTCCTATGGGACGAGTTTTTTCGAGACGTTTAGCATTGTTAACAGTTGGTTTGCGGAAGGCGCATTTTAGAGTGCGTGTGACACAGGCAGTGCGAGCGGATTTGCAAATCTGGAGAGAATTTTTGTCGGTGTTTAATGGAACTTGTGTTTGGCAAGATGTATTGGTTTCAAGTGTGGATTTACAATTATTCACGGATGCGTCGGGAGAAATTGGATTTGGGATTTATTTTGGAGGGGCATGGTGTGCAGAAGAGTGGCCTCAATGGTGGAGAGAGATGGGTTTGTGCAAGAATATAGCTTTGTTGGAATTATTTCCAATTTGGGTGGCTTTGTGGCTATGGGAACGGAGGTTGTGTAACAGGAGGATTGCCTTGTATTCTGATAACATGTCAGTAGTATGGGCAATCAATAAGCAGTATTCGCGTTGTCCGCTGTTAGTGGAGCTGTTGAGATTGATTGTGTTAAAATGTCTGCAATTAAATTTATGGCTAACAGCGAGACATGTGCCTGGTGTTTGTAATGAGATTGCTGATGCGTTATCTCGTTTACAGTTACATCGCTTCAGAGCTTTGGCTCCGTCAGCAGATTGGGAGCCTACACGGATGTCCGAAGATTTGTGGCACAATTTTCAGGAGGTTGTGAGGCGCTGTTGATGAGAGCATTAGTTCCTAATACTTGGAAGGCTTATGGAGTTGGATGGAGGCGATTCCTATCATTTCTGGCTGACAGAGGTTGGGATTTGGTTTTCCCAATTTGTGAAGAGAGAGTGGTCCGACTTATTGCTTTTGCAGTGGATAATAAATGGTCGTTTGGGATGGTATCTCAGACGATGGCTGCAATAGCATTTGTGTCTAAATTGCTGGGTTGGGGAGATCCAGCTGGGAAATATTTGATTCGTAAGTTATTGTGTGGTTTTTCCAGAGAACATGGGAAATCACGAATGGAGAGGGTGAGGAGGCCGCTATTTTATGTGCAATTGTGCAAGGTATTAACCAATATTTGTTTTTCAAAATATGAAATATTGTTATTTCAGGTGGCTTTTGTGGTAGCCTTCTTTTCAGCTTGCAGGGTTGGGGAGTTGGTAGCTTCATCAACGCGAGCTATGGATGATGAAGGTTTGAGAAGAAGGGATGTGGTGGTGGAAAAGGGGGTGTTGCGTATATATTTAAGGAAGTCTAAAACGGACCAAGATGGAAAAGGCATTTGGATTAGTCTGCGAGCGGCTAAGACTTTGGAATTTTGTCCAGTGCAATGTGCAGTGGAGTTCAATGGTGTAAGACCGGTGGGTGGTGAGGTTTGGTTGGTGCATAGCAATGGTATGCCTTTAACGAGGTATCAATTTGCAGCAGTGCTTAAGAAAGGTTTGAGATATATGGGTTTGGAGCCGAAGGAGTATGGGACACATTCCTTTCGAATTGGTGCTGCTTCCAATGTAGCCCAAGAAGGGGGTTCAGTGGCTTTAATTCAGCGGGTGGGAAGATGGAGGTCTAATAGATATAAAGGGTATGTTCGGGATGAGAAGTGATTAGGTTTATGCTAATTGTTCTAGTTTCTTTTACAGATGTATTGCCTCTGGACATATGTGTATGGATCTGCGGACATTCATATGTCTTTTGGGCACACAAGCATGCTCTGGAATCAAAGTGGGGATCCAACCTGGGATTGGTGGAATTCGGTATTCGAATCCGCTGGTTGGCCATACGAGGAATGACTTGGAAGCAGTTGTTGCCAGCATTACTGCAAGCTCGGCGATTTTCTTCTCCAGTTCTAATTTGTATTCATTTGGGGGGGAAATGATTTATGTGCTGTAAAAGGAGTTCAGTTAATTCGTTTAATGAAAGCAGAATTATTGGAGGTGATGAGTTATTTTCCAGGAGCAGTGATTGTATGGTCACAGATTATTCCCAGAAGAGTGTGGAGGGGGGCAGTTAATCCAAAAGGTATTGAGCGGTTGAGGCGCAGGGTGAATTGGGAAGTGTCAAAATTTATGGGGAGAATGGGGGGTTTGGTGTTAGCACATGATTTGATCTCGTCAGATTGTGCAGGTTTGTATAGGCAGGATGGAGTTCATCTGTCCGATATTGGAACTGATATCTTTTTGAGTGCACTCCAAGATTTGTTGGAGGATTGCTTAAAGAAGGATTTGGCGGCAGCTTTGGTTATGGGGGAGCGGTGACAAGATGGAGTCTGTCACCGCTTGTGGCCTAGATGAGGGGTTTAAGAGGCACCAGAAGCGGTTAAAGGAATTGTATGAAATATATGAAATGGAAATGAACTCGTGGGCGGAACCGCCATGAGTAAGAGGTGGCTTGACGGTACCTGGGGGGAGGGGGGTAAGGGGGGAAGAAAGTGAGCCAGTTCATTACCGAATGGATTAACATTATTATTAATCACACTGTGAAGTGGGGAGAAAGTGAGCCAGTTCGTTACCGAAGGGCTTAACATTATTATTAATCACACTGTGAAGTGGGGAGAAAGTGAGCCAGTTCGTTACCGAAGGGCTTAACATTATTATTAATCACACTGTGAAGTGGGGAGAAAGTGAGCCAGTTCGTTACCGAAGGGCTTAACATTATTAACCGCATTCTGAAGTTAACCTGGTGGAAAATTATATGTTACTAAGTTGATGTTAAGTAAATGAATTTATTAATATTTGGAAATAAAGCTGCAGCCAAATTTTATTCCAAAAAAGAAATTGTTGTTTGAATTATTTAAAAAATTTTAAGTATGTGTTAAGGGCTGCCTGAAGTGTGAATGTCAATGTTAGGAAGCCCTCACAGTTAAGCTGTGAGGGTGTTAACATTGACTGAAGCCAGGCAGCCAGAAGAAGAAAGGAAAGGGGGGGGGGGGGAGTTGCAGGAGGGAGTTAGTTTGGAAGTAGTTAGTGTTTAGGTTAGCAACAGGAAAGGGAGAAAGGGGATTGGGTAGGAATTAAGGGATAGGATTGGCTGGAAGGGAAGTGCTAGGATAGGGAAGATTTGGGCGCTCAGAATTAGTTTTTAGTTAGGTAGGAGAGGGTTAGGGTGAATAGGAGGGAGTGAAAGACCCATCCCAGCCCGCCCTTGGTGGGGGGGTGTGGGTGGGGACAAAATTTTGAGATGGTTAAGGAAAGTGGAGGATTTGGGGGTAAAGGGTAGCAGCTTTTAAATGGAAAGGGGTGCCTGGATGAGGGGTTTAAGAGGCACCAGAAGCGGTTAAAGGAATTGTATGAAATATATGAAATGGAAATGAACTCGTGGGCGGAACCGCCATGAATAAGAGGTGGCTTGACGGTACCGTAAGTCACCTGGGGGGAGGGGGGTAAGGGGGGAAGAAAGTGAGCCAGTTCGTTACCGAATGGATTAACATTATTATTAATCACACTGTGAAGTGGGGAGAAAGTGAGCCAGTTCGTTACCGAAGGGCTTAACATTATTATTAATCACACTGTGAAGTGGGGAGAAAGTGAGCCAGTTCGTTACCGAAGGGCTTAACATTATTAACCGCATTCTGAAGTTAACCTGGTGGAAAATTATATGTTACTAAGTTGATGTTAAGTAAATGAATTTATTAATATTTGGAAATAAAGCTGCAGCCAAATTTTATTCCAAAAAAGAAATTGTTGTTTGAATTATTTAAAAAATTTTAAGTATGTGTTAAGGGCTGCCTGAAGTGTGAATGTCAATGTTAAATTTATTTATGTTATTTAAAAAATTGAGGGGTCCTTTTCCTAAAGTGCACAAATAGATTTAGCACACACTAATGGTTAGCATGCACTAAATGTTAAGATGCCCATTAAATTACTATGACCATCTTATCATTTAGCACATGAGTGCGTGCTAAATCTGTTAGCGCCCCTTAGTTAAAGGACCCCTTAGACTCCACTCTCCACAGTTCATGGCACCTTTCTTATACTTCCAAAATTATGGTCAAATTAAATAAAAACAAACTAATAAACAAACAAACAAACAAGTCTACTAGAAAAAAAACTGAAATACCAGCATCATGAATATAAGTGGGAGCCAGAAGATCTGGCCCTCTAAGGAAAGCAGTGAGCATTGCAGCTCACCTCCACTGTGACTTTCTTCTCTATGAGACAGAATATGGTTTTCTACTATTATGCCTTAATCCTCTGACTGTCCCAAAGACTTGGGTGAATAGGAGGTACAATAGGGTCCATGCATTCATCTGCCACCTATTAAAGTAGACATATAGAGCGTTTAATAGTTACATTAGACTATAGATCCCTCTAAGGACTGAGCTGACTTGAGCAACAATTTTCTTTGTCTGCAAACATTTTCTGTTAACATTACCCTGTCTGAGCTACTAACTATTATGCAATATTATAATTCATTACAGAACACATTTCAAAATGTTTTTATTGAAATGGCATGTTTAAACTATTCAGGTCCCACAAGAGTGTAAAATAAAAATATTTCCATTTACAGATGTCTTGTACCACTTCAATAAACAATCAGGGATTTATTATTTTGTTTAACTATCTTATATTCTGCTAATCTAAACTATACTGTGCTATGCAGATCATAACACAAGACATTAATCAATATCACAGTTAAAATTATAGAAACATTTCTTATGACTTGGAACTTCTGACCAGTTCTCAAGCTCATCCCTTTTACCAGAAGTGTCAGATGTACATGTTTTCTTGGAAATTTGTTTCCCTTCCCAAACGTTTCATCAAATTGATTTCTTTTACTGAAGTCCCCCGTTTCAAACCAAGACAAATGAAAATGACCCATTAACCACTAGCAGTCTTTCACCCACTCTTGTGTAAGGTAGTATTGGTGCACCAAAATATAGTTAAGGCCAGTGGCGTACCAAGGGGGGGCGGTCTGTCCTGGGCGCACGCCGCTGGGGGGGTGCCATGCGCCTGTCGGCTCCGCTCGTTCCGTGCTCCCTCTGCCCTGGAACAGGGGGTGTCCTTTCACCCCGGGGGGAGGGGTGTCCTTTTGCCTGGGGTGGGGGGGGGGGTCGCACTGTACGGGGGGGGGGGGGGGCACATCGGCGATTTGCTCCGGGTGTCAGCCACCCTAGGAACATCACTGGTTAAGGCTACTTATATCAACTCAATAGCAGGCATAAGTGGGCACACTAAAATGCACCATGCCATGCATGCCACTTATATTATTCGATGTCACATACATCACTAGGTAAAACACCCATGATACACCCATGCTCTGGGCTTATTAACACCCCCATTCAATTGTGTGCTAAGGGGCTTAAGTGCACATTTGCCCCCAAATTCTATAAATGGCACTCAAAATTACACACTGAAATTTGGGCATGCATCCAATTTGCATGTGCAATGTAATTGAGTAATGAGCTAATTAGTGCCAATAATTGGGTGCTAATAATAAATTATTTTTGCTAATTGGGAACAATTTGGATTTATGTGTGCATCTTGGTAATCGCTATTTTATAAAAATGCACACCTAAATTTTTAGCATGCAACTGAAAAGAGGGTGTGGCCATGGGAGGAGCATGGATGGGTCAGGGGTGTTCACTAAACATGAGTGTAGTATTGTAGAATTTGGGGGATCTGTGCTTCATTTAGGTGCGAAGATTTATACCAGGATTCAGTTAGTGTAAATCCCCTCGCCTAAAAGCTGGGTACTAATCCTTGCGTTGAGCGCTATTCTATAAAGGGCACCCAACTTGGAGCACCATTTATAGACTAGCGCATTTTTATTCACTGAATCCAGTCTTTTATGACTAGTGTGTAGCACTTACATGCATGGCTGCTAATTATTGGCACTGATCACCTGCATAAGTGTTATTATTCAATAAGAGATGTGCATTATCGGTGCCTAACTTCACGTGCACCTTATAACATTTCCTTTAACATGATTTTAAAAGGATACTGGGAGTGCTATTTTTAGATTTTATGGATAGCACTTATGCAGAGAGTTGAACTTAACCTCACATTTGAAGGGATTAAAAAAAAAAAATAACCCTGGGATTACTGACCAGGTTTAGCTAAACTTTGGACTCAATCTTCTGTATAACTTAGAAAAGCCTGCAAAATCCCAAATGAGGGAAGGGCATTCTAGCCTCATAAAGGGAAAGCAAAGGTTCAGAGCACTCAACATAATACCAGAAAGTATTAGCCATGCCAAGAACAAGCTCAGCCAGGAGCTCTCGAGCTGATGTCCTGCAAACCCGGACAAGCCAGTGTAGTTCTCAGACAGCACCCTGGCTCTCCTACTACCATACAGGGCAGGGGATTAGAATGGGAATGGGAAAAGGTAGTTGTAGATCCAGTGAGCACTTAAACAAGGTTGCAGCAGTACCAAGGCCAGCCCTATTTCCACACTCTACTCCTTTCCTTCTTTCTGGTGTACTTCCCCACCACAGGCCCAAGCAACTGTAGTATAGAGGGGGTGAAGGAGGTGTGTACTGTGCATTTTCTGTTCCCTCTAGGCCTTGCTGAAGTGTTGGAATGATACAACTGGCCTCTTCTGTGCACTGCTGCAAAATGGTGTGTGTTAGACCACATGGCAGTGAGCACACACACACGCACACATACACACGGGGCATATTCTGGGTTTGTGCATGCAACTTAATTAGCTTAACAAGCCAATTAGCACTGCTAATTGAACTTAAAAAAATATTGACACTAATTGGCATTAGTTATAATGTACATGCCCAAATATATAAGCGTATTCTATAAAGCGATGAGCATAAATTGTAAGATGCAGGTCTGTTAAGGGGCGTGGCCATGGAAGGTTGTGGACGATCCTAGAAGTTAGGCCCCATGCATAATTTTAGCATTGACATTTACAACAAGTTTTCACTGGAGTAAATGGCCATGACTAAATATAGTCGAAGAAAACGGGTGTTAGTCATATTCTATAAAACACCTAGATTTAGGCATATTCTATTATCCTTACCTAAATTTAGGCGCAGTTTATAGAATATGCCTAGGCTTTTTTTTTGGGGGGGGGGGTCCAATTTTTTAAGTGTGATACATGGAATCTAGCCCACAATACATTTCAGAGATAGCAGCTATGGATGTGACGGTATTCCTCATTCTTCACAATATTTCAGTAAGGTACTACATCATACTACTCTGGAGTGGAGGAGTGGCCTAGTGGTTAGGGTGGTGGACTTTGGTCCTGGGGAACTGAGAAACTGAGTTCAATTCCCACTTCAAGCACAGGCAGCTCCTTGTGACTCTGGGCAAGTCACTTAACCTTCCATTGCCGCATTGAGCTTGCCATGAGTGGAAAAGTGCAGGGTACAAATATAACAAAGCACATAGAAATCCTCTCCTTTAGCCAGCACCAGTAGGTCAGAATTGAGTAGTTGCACATCATCATCTTCTGTAAGTGGAACCATTGTGATAAAGTTTTGCTTTCCTGAATCCCTTACTGAAGTTTAGCAAACTGAACATTCTTTTCTGTATTTCTTTTCTCACAGACCAAGCTGCCCTCATTAAATTTCCTCTGCTGTGTCTCCCAAGTACATTTCCAGATTTTAGTTATGAATCTCCTCATTTTTTATCCAAGGAAAGGAGTGAATTTGTCTTGAAACCAAGGGGTTTCGGATTAGATCTGAACTGCTTCCCCCCATGGAACTGAGTGAAAAGATTACTTATTGAAACTTGGATTGCTGGATTAGGTATATTGATTTGTCACCTGACTTGAACGTTTATGTATCCGAACATAATATAAATCTATAAGAGGCCAATTTACAAAGCCATGGGAGGGCTAACATGTGGGTAGCATGCGCCAAATTGGCGCTACCGCCGGGGTAGCGAATCTACCGGGTGGTAATTCTGAGTTTGGTTCTTCTCCCCAATCCCGCAATAGAAATTATCTATTTTCTACAGCAGGGGGCATTCCCAGCGGTAATCAGCAGCACTGACATGTTGGTGTACGCTGTATGGTTACCATGCGGGTAGTGCGTGAGCCCTTACTGTTAGATCAATGGCTGGCGGCAAGGCCTCAGGCCATAAATAGTCTCACAATAGTTTTAATTTTTGCACACGCTCATTTTCCGGCCCATTAAAAAAATGGTCTTTTTCCCAGCCATGGTAAAACAATGGCCAAGCGAGCAACAAAAAAAATGCGCCCACTGTACCGCAGGTCACTTTTTACCACAGCTTTGTAAGAGGACCCCTAAATGAATGAAACAAACTAAAATGTGACTTATGAACTGAGAATAATATAAGTTGTCAGTCTGGCACAGGCTGCCATATTGACAGTGAGGTTTTTTTTTTTTTTATTGTAACCACTACTCAATAACAGATATTTCCAGTAAACTGTAGTTTATGAATATTTTGTCTTGTCTAGATTGTAAGCTCCAGGGAACAGACTCTTTCTCTTCTATAAATCTGTATAGCATTGTATACATCTAGTAGCACTTTAGAAGTGATAAGTAGTACAAGTAGGTAGTGATCAGACCCCCTGCTGAAAATCTTATAGAGATGTATTTCAGAGCTCTCAAGCTGGGGATTTGCATAATGCAGGGCATTGTGGAATACAGACCCTGCCTACATGAAAAATATAAGCAAGAGCAAAATTCTAAAGCATATAACATATATAAAGGAATGAGAAAACAGAATCAAGTCACCGAGAAATGCTTTTGTTACACAGACTGATTCTTAGTCTAAATGTGTAGAGTTGACACCTTGGACAATAGTGTCTCAGAAAAGAGTAAAAAAAAAAATGCACAATGCATATTAAGTAATAATAAGATGCAAATCATGCAAGTGAATTCAAAACAATTTATTGTTATGCAAAATGAGTAACACAGCTGGCACTTAACCTCATAAGGTGTGTTATTCTTGAAAAAATAACAGCACCTCCAAGGTAATGTAATCTGTCTTTCTCCAGAGCACTGGCCTACTAATGACAACCCGATATTCCCAGGGATCATCTTAAAAAGATTAGGGCAAAATAAAATAACCCTACTCCCCAATTCAAGATTCTAATCCCCCAAAACTCTCTTCTCAAAAGACCCCCCCAACCCTCTAAAACTCCCTTCTATTGCCAGTTTGAATCCAAAATCACTTTTGCTCCCAGCTATCCATCAGAGAGACCACTGGTAGATGCTAGAGGGAATTTTGGGGGTTGAGAATTTTGAATTGGAGGTTCAGGGATTACCTTATCCTGCATTTACCCTTTGAATCACAGCCAGCTTGATTTAGGTCCCTCTGGTTTCGTGTTGCTGCATTGAGAAATGCATGATATGCGGCTGAATCACCACAAAATTCAATTTTTCATGTACATCACTGAATGAGTCTTCCAACACAAGCACACAAATGAGAGAAGATTCTTAATGTCGTGATTTTATTGATGAACAAATAGACCCAACACGGAACCGTGCTTCAACTTTTACAAAGCCTACCTCAGGGGCTCTTTGAAGAACAAATAGTCTAAAAGCTGTTCTTCTACAATATTGAGCCACCAAGAATATCTCATGAATGATTGCAAGGAACACAAAGTTGTCGCAGCTCACTCTAGCATAAGTACTACTACTAGTGGCCACAGCTGATATTTTGCACCAGGATCAGTCAAAGCACAGAAGCATTCAGTGTTCACCAGGGGTGTAGCCAACAGTCCATTTTTAGGGGGGGCCCAGGGGTGGACTGAGGGGACCACATATTTCTTCTTTGTTCCTCTCCCCTCCCTGCATATTAAAAACCATACCTTTGCTGATGGAGATGCCCAAGTCCCATCAGTTGAACATATCCGCTGCCCAAACTACCACCATGCTGCCTCAGTAGCAAGGAAGTTGGCAGCATGCTTTCCAGCCACAAATGCCAGCACTCCTGCACATAGTTAATGTGTAAACTGAGTCTGCATGGGGAGTGTTTGTCTATGATGGCAGCTGGAAAACACGCTGCTGACTTCCTTGCTGCAGAGGTAGCATGTACAATCAATTTGTGTTCATTAGAAAGTTCTAATATGCATACTGTGGGAGTTATTTTAAAAAGTTTTATTTATAATTTCCACATAGAAATACTGGTATTTAACCACGTACAGTATATCATATACATGAGTAAAAACTGATTTCAGAAAACTAGCATTTCCATGTGGAAATCCACATTGTAGATTTGAAGGAGCCTTGGTTTGATCAGGGCATAGGCAGGACTAAAATCTATACATATATTCCCTGTTCACAAAATTCCACCTTGGGTTTCACACCTGCTCAATGGCCTGCTTATTTTGGCAAGAGCTTTACATGAGGGATTAATCCCATGTAGATTATGTCCACTTTCAAAATTAAAACATGTTAAAAATTGAAGCCTCAGTACTTAATTGGCGGTATTTATACTAGGCAACTATATGTGGAAGTGACATCACTTTTATGTGGAACTTGCAAAATCACCACTTCCACATAGAAGCTGCCAATTCCATTCATTTTTTCAACAATTATCTTTGTAAAATAGCTGTTACCACTACATATGCAATAAACACTCCTGCAAATCTTTTAGAAAAGGCTTTATGTGTGCATTACAAACAAATATTTGAAACAAACCAAAAAGTACAGCCAACTGGGAACAATTTGGAAAATCTAAAAATGAACTGAATATTGTTACGTATAGACATCTCTAGTTATTTCTATCAATGAGGCATCACAATGCACTGACTGAAATCACATCCAAATTTTTGCTCTAGTCAAACCCACTTTTTTCCTTTTCTTTTTTTTTTCCTATTGAATATTTATAAAACAGCTAATAGTGCTTACATATTAAAATTAGTAGAAAAATGCTGTGTTTAACTTTGTTGTACCATGTAAAAGGTCAGGTCAGCTTCTATTCACTTAGAATTCATTGAATCTCACAGTTTGACAAGGGGTGCCTAAACCTTGACACACAGCTGCAGCTCTCACTCCTTTCTCCAGATAATAGTAAACATGCTCTTATTAAGATTCTGTGTTCTGTTCCATTGTGTACATTTCTATGGGAATTTGATCTGGTTTTATATTATATGTTAATGATAGCTTGTTCTTTGCTCCTTTTGCTGTGAATTCCAATGTTCAATCATCTGAATTAATTCCTGAATTTAATGTGATCCAAATGTGGCCACTTAATAATGGATTCATTTTAAATTTGAGCAAAACAGAAGCTATAATTGTTTTTGCTTCATTATGGGCCCCGTTTACCAAGCTGCGACAAAAGGGGGCCTGCGCTGGTGTCAGTGCATGTTTTTCACACATGCCAAGACCCGTTTTACCGCAGTGGGTAAAAGGGAAATCTCGCTTTCCTGCAAGAAATAGACAGGCGGCAAGTAAAGCATATGCCGCATGGCCATTTCAGGGGGGAGCCCTTACCGTCACCCATTCAGGTAGTGGTAAGGGCTCTTGTAGTAACCACTACTGGCTACACACTGGAGCTACAAAAATAAATACAAGTTTGTAGCACCAGAAATGATGGCGCTAGGGGTGGGAAGAACTGCCAGGCTGCTGTGGTATCCTGGTGGTATTTCCTGTTTAGCAAGCAGTAAGCCCGCGTTAGGCTTACCACCACTTAGTAAAAGGAGCTTTATTACACTTATTTTAAAATCCTTAAGCATGATGTTATGTGGAAGTGCTAACACAGAACCCAAAGCAGGAGTAGAGAATGACACAATGAAGAAATCCACCAAAGAGATAGTTCAAAGTGGATTTATTAAAGCACCAAAACAAGCGGACCCAACATGGGCCATATTTCAGCACAACTGTTTTTTGAAAAGAAAACATAATAAATAAACATTCATAATTTCACATAAAAAAGATATTCTCTACAAAATATGCATCAAATATACAATATAAGACATAGAATATAAAAGTATAAAAAGAAAAAGTGGATTGCAACAAATAAAAATGATCACAATATGCTAAAAAGCTTATGACAAGAATATAAATGTACAGTAAACCAAACTCTAAATTGGCAGTGTTATCGTCTGCTTTCTCCCGAAATTTAAAACCTAATTATGATATCCACTCAATCTTATGAATATCAGTTGAAACCAGCCCAGTGCAATTTTTTATCGTTTCTTTTGTGTAAGGCTGTGAACCTCAGCCGTGCCGCTCTGCATATCTACCTTATCGCTGAGTCTTATGCACTCCTATCGTCATTGGTTCAACCGCCTCCCCCTTAGCATATCTTAAATTTATATTTATTAATTTAAATTCCCATAAGGACTTATATGCCATCTTAAATTAATTAGATTTAAACAATACTCATCTTAGAATGAGACTTGATATATAGTCGGCAATAGGGGTACAGTGCTCTGACATGGCACGTGTTTTGCAATTGCTTTATCAAGGAGGTTCCCTAGAAAAGATAAGGGTAAAAGTATTAAACCAACTTCTCTTAATATTTTTGCAATTTATAATTATCAACATGTAACTTTACCTAACAGTCATCTTTTTCCAAAATGCCCCAGCGGGTTATCTACAGGAAAAGATAGAGATATTGGTAGTGCCATTGCTGAAAAGGGGCTGGCTTACTTTGAAGGAGGTGACTTTTTTAATGGAAAAACACCCTAGAACTGCAAAAATGTATTTTGTACCCAAAATCCATAAGTGATTAGAACATCCACCAGCACGCCCTATTGTTTATACCAGAAATTCTGTCCTGGAACCCCTTTCGCAATTTGTGGATGTTGTTTTGAAACCTTTAACCATTGAGGTGTCATCTTATCTAAGAGACTCCACCCATTTTCTACAATTGCAACATGTGGATATCGACATTTGAATAGATTGTAAGCTCTGTGGAGAAGGGATTGCATATTATGTGTTTATGTACAGTGCTGTGTTTATCTAGTAGAACTATAGAAATAATAAGTATTAGTAGTAATTGTAATAGTAAGCAATACACATCTTCACATATACATGAAATAAATTCCTGCTGCTTTCTTCTTGTTCCCACCATGTTTCTGGATGAATTTCCTGCTCACCATAGCTCCCAGCTTGTCTCTAAATAAATAACCACCTTCTTTTGTTTCAACTCCCACACAGGTGATAGAGATTACCATTAAAGACGTGGCTTATGACATTCATGGTGGCACCCCAGGTGATGGAAGAGGATGTGGTAGAGGTGGTTAGCTTGACAGGGTTTAAAAAAGGTCTGGGTGGCTTCCTAAAGGAAAAGTCCACAGACCAATGGACTTGGGGAAAATCCACTGATTATTTCTGGGATAAGCAGCATAAAGTATATTAAACGTTTTCGGGATCTTTCCAGGTATTTGTGACCTGGATTGGCCACTGTTGGAAAAAGGATCATGGGCTTGATGGACCTTTGGTCTGTCCCAGTGTGGCAATACTTATGTACTTATGATCAGTATAACAGGGCCCTCCATCAAACCAGGACAATAAAAGAGGACCTTTGGCCTCCTCAAAATCTGCTTCCAAGGTATATGCCATAACAGTGATCATAATATCAGATTTGATATGGCTCTGGAGTAAGTATACACAGGAAATCAAATATGTTAACATTTAACTTTCAAAAAGGAGACTAAATTAAAATAAGAACGGTGAAAAAAAACTTCGAGAAGCAGCTGCAAAAGTTAAAAATTTACATCAGAAATACCATCCTGAAAGCCCAGGCCAGTTATATTCCATATATTAAAAAAGAAGGAAGAAAGGCCAAACGATAGCCAACATTTTTAAAAAGTGAAGTGAAGAAGCTATTAGAACTAAAAGAAAATCCTTCAGAAAATGGAAAAAGGATCCAACTGAAAATAATAAGAAACAGCATAAGGAATGGCAAGTCAAATGTAAAGCGTTGATAAGGAAGGCAAAAACACATGGTGAAAACTTTTTAGGTATATTAAAAGCAAGAAGCCAGCAAAAGAATCAGTTGGACTGCAAGATGACTGAAGGTAAAAGGGGCACTCAGAGAAGACAAAGCCATAGGGGAGAGATTAAGGGTCCTGTTTACTATGGTGCGTTAGTGTTTTTAACATGCCTACACTTAATGCATGCGCTAACCATGTAGGCGTCTATAGGAATATTGTAGGCAAATACATGATTAACGCGTGTACATGGTTAGCCCATTTCTAGCATCCCTGTTTATCTTAATCTAGCCTAAAACTAGCACCTCCTCCTATCTCCTTTATCCCCTCTCCCTTATAATATTACCTATCTACACATCCCCATTACTCTGCCAAGCTTAGCCTGCTCTCTCTGTATTATACTTTGTAATCCTACTACTATGTAAGACGCATTGAACCTGCCATGAGTGGGAAAGCGCGGGGTACAAATGTAACAAATAAATAAAATAAATACATTTTTGATTTTTTTTAAATTTGCAGGTTGTGCGTTAATGTCATTAGCACTCAGCAACTGCAGATAATTAATGTGGGATCACTTCCTGCCTCCTACATAGGGATCTCATGTTAACCCTGCATTATTGTTAGCATATGCTAATGTTAACGCATTATCTGCATAGCTCTTCCATGCCCATTCTCTACCCTTGACATGCCTCTCCAAAAATAAACTTTAAAAATGTAAATACTATGCAGTTAGCGTGCACAAAAGGGAAAATTACCAGAAAACATTTTAACGTGTTTTGCAGTAAGCCTTTTTTCCCCCACATTAAGCATATGTTAGAACTTAACGTGGTTTAGTCAAAGGGCCCTTGAATGTGTACTAATGAATACACATCCTACACAACACGTACCCCTCCCCCAGCCTTAGAAGAACACAAAACGTGAACAACTCAGAATGAATTTAGCTTATAGTGTTCTTTGTATGATCAATGGGTTTCTTGAAGCAGGCCACATAGAGTCCTTTCTTACAGAAGAACTGGAACACATGCTTTTTCTTAATTGATGATACTGTCCCTCTTACATTCAGTGAAATAAATTCAGATTAAGATCCACCATAAAGACATAGAGCTACAAATGACACGTAGATGGATGTGCCTTTGTCCAGAGGGAATTTTAAAAGTAATTTTGCTGTATGATAACTGGAGAGATTGATAGCTGTGTCTTGATTTTATTTCTTTAAGGAAATTTGTGCTGTTATCATCTTTCTTCATATGGGATTAGAACAGCTTTGATGAGAAGAAATTGAAATGTTTTCCTTATTCAAATTATCTTTTTGAAATAATAATCACCCTGATAGAGCTTATGTAAAACATAACTTGTGCTAAGGTTTCATCTTAATATGAGTAGGATATTATGATGAATGAATGAAGTTTTCTGTTAGCCTGAATCAGATTGAATGAATATGATTATTTTATTAGGTTGGTTTTATGCTTTTCTATTTCCCAATGGGATCAAAATACTGGGTGTGTTCCTTAGTATTATGAATGCAGTTTTTGATGGCTATTTTAGGACATTAGGACATAAGTACATAAGCATCGCCACACTGGGACAGACCAGAAGTCTATCAAACCCAGTATCATGTATCCAACAGTGGCCAAACCAGGTCACAAGTACCTGGCAAAATCCTAAAGGAGTAAAATAGATTTCATGCTACTTATCCCAGGAATAAGCAGTTGATTTTCCAAATTCACTTAATAATGGTTTCTGGACTTTTCTTTTAGGAACTTGTCCAAACATGTGTTAATGCTAATATACTAACCACACTCTCTAGCAACAAATTCCAGAGTTTAATTATATATTGAATGAAGAAATATTTTTTCCAATTTGTTTTACATGTGCTAAGTTTTATGCCCTTTAGTCCTTGTACTTTTGAAAAGAGTAAACAAGCTATTCACTTCTACCTGTTCCACTCCATTCATTATTTTATAGATCTCTATCACATATCTCCCTTCAACCAGCTCTAGCTTCTTTAGCCTTTCCTCACAGTGATTGCCCTTCTCTGTACTATTTCTAATTCTGCTTTATCTTTTTTGAAATGCGGTGACCAGAATTGCACTCAATATTTGAGATGTGATCATACCATAGAGTTAATACAAAGGCATTATAATATTCTTATTTTTGTTCACATTCCTTTCCTAATGTAACCCCATATTATAATAGAGATTACTAGACTGTGGAGAAACCTCTCCCTAGAGTTAATTGGGGGAGGGAAGTGAACTACAGGGATAATGTAAACCTATCCCCAAGGGGAGTATTTATTGGATAGCATGGAGGGAAATGTTTCTGGTTCTTGAATGACAGTAGGGGTGGAGTTTAGAGATAATAAAATATTTTAATTTACTTAGACCTCCCTAGCTCCCAGACCATTTTACACAGCCTGAGTACTAAGACACTCCACAAACAGAAGGACACTGGGACTCTGTAAATATGAGAAGGTAGTTCTCCGAATGTTTATTAGTTACTAACCAAAAGATTAACACAATATCATCACAGAGCATTTCTGAGACATTCTTTTCTCAGAATGGGAGACCATTTAGTATAGTCTCCCCCTCCTAATAACCTAGCTACCAGCCTTTAAATACATTTCTTCTACCATTGATCCCTATTAGCATTTCATTTTCTCACCAACAATCTTTGCGCATTATCAACTAGTAACTTTTAGACATCAACATCTTTGATTGCAACGACTTCACATGTTTCCAAGTTTCTCTTCAGCCCCCCCCCCCCCTTAGCCCCCCTGGATGTTCTTATGACCTACTGTTATCTGCCTTTACCCAAAACATCTTTGCTCACAAGCTCTTGGTATTGTCTTGTTATTGTCTGTCCACCTGTAGTTTTGAGAACAGATTCCGTCTTCCTCTGTCAGCTTCTCAGTTGCTTAATTCAGCATTTTGCTGCAGTGACATTATCTGAGTCAGACATGGTCTTTGATTTTTGGAGGCCTAGTTCTCAACTCTAAGCCTGTATTGACCTGTATTTCACTGAAGGCAACTGATAGCATTTTTCTACAGTGGTTTTTGGTGCCATTGTACCAATGTGATGCAAAGAATCGAAAATACAGAGAAGGGTGCTTAAATACTATCCCAGGGATGCCCATGTAAAAACGCGATGGGCGTCCCTGAGATGGGCGTCCTAATTTCGATTATTGACAAAATCCTTAAATGTTCCCAGCTGCTCTGGCGATTTGGGCGACCTCATTTCGATTATGGGTGAAAATTATAAACATCCCCAGCTGCTCTTCCCATTTGCAAGCTTGCATTCCTTTTATTGCCGCCTCTTTAAAACGGCTTTCTCTGTGCTTGTACTTTAGAGGTTTTTCTTTAGATTATGGGGTGGTATTTCAAAGCGTTTTAGCTTCAGTTATAGTAAACCTTGTTAAGTACATAAGTACATAAGTAATGCCACACTGGGAAAAGACCAAGGGTCCATCGAGCCCAGCATCCTGTCCACGACAGCGGCCAATCCAGGCCAAGGGCACCTGGCAAGCTTCCCAAATATATAAACATTCTATACATGTTATTCCCGGAATTGTGGATTTTTCCCAAGTCCATTTAGTACCGGTTTATGGACTTGTCCTTTAGGAAATCGTCTAACAGGCAAATGAAGCTTACCTGGGCCTCTTCTCTATGAAGAGGTCCTAGGTGTGCCAGGAGCCTTTGGAAATACTTCATAAAGAACCTCTCTAATGCTGAACTGCCAAGAAAGCCAGTTCCTGGAGAGAGACTTTTCAGCCAATCCTGGTATTGGACTTACAACCCAAACAACATGAGGTTTAAAGTCTCTGATTCTACACATTGAAATCCATTCTGTAGGTCCCATAATGCATCAATATGGGTAGGTTTGCAATTCTGGTAATGCTTCTTTTCAAGGAAAGGCTAAGATGTTTCCTGAAAGGTTACTAGAGTTTTCTAATCAGTGGGGCTAATTGTAGTCTTTCCTTTCCTAGGTACTGTTTTGTTTTTAACTTTAACAGTACATAAACAAGCAAACAACTGCTTGTATGGTAATGTGTACAATGAAGAAAAGTACAATAGGAATAAAAGAAAAGGAAATACAGTGCATTGGCCCACTAAAGGCCCAAATAAGTATCCAATTCAGATTATTAGCAAGAAAAAAATAAGAACAAAATGAAGAAAAAAAAGGAAGACCAGTGTGAAAAGTAGCTCATATGAATGAATTCATTACATGATAGTGTTAACCAAATCAAGAAGGAGTAGAAACCACAGGAAAAAAAAGGAAGACAACTGAGAGGGAGTAAAGGAAACGTGCTTCAGAGATCTAAACTTTATGATACATTTATAGGGAAATTTATGAAAGAAAAATACACCCAATTAAATAACTCCAGGCTTTAGAAACAGACATTTATGATAGTATTGCTAAGTGTCTTTAACCACATCTGGAAACATTGTACACTGAAAATTCAAAACCTTTTCCTCACAGTGCTTAAAATAGATTTTTAACAGTCGGTCTCTATCTGACTTTAAAATTAAAAAGATTATTAAATTGCTGAAATAGCTAACTCCATTTCAGAAGTTTCCAATATATCAATCACTTTTAAAGGTACCTAAGGAACCTTCTTCTGAGACTTAACCACATACTTTTAGCAACTGAAAGACAGAAAATGTGAGCAACTGAAGTAATAAGCACTTTCTTCTATTTTCAATAACTCAGTCATAAAATCTATGAAATAGTTCTCATGGAGATCTCAGAGGTAATCATAGAAAATTAATAAGATGTAAAGTTGTTCGCTTAGCCTCATTTTTCAGAGCCTGTGCTGATTCACAGAATTTGAGAACAGGGTCAATAACTGGACAACCAGACTGTGGAGCAAGCTTGACAAAAGTCTCTTGATAGTATAATAGCAATGGTGAATTTCACAGAAGTCCAAAAACTCAACAAGGAAAAAAATGTTAACAAGAGTTCCTGAATACCTTCCCCAGAAATTTCAGTGGTAGGAACATGGCACAAGAAAAGTCTTTAGAGTAAGTATCTAGAGCAGTTCCTAGAAGGAGATGATTGACCAGTCCTGGATTTCTGACACCTACTTCTGGTTCATTATGGGACTTATCGCACTGGTTTCAATGAGTAGTGTCAAGAACTAAAAATTCCACACCACTTTGGGAAACTAAAAATAGGACTGGCTAAAAGCCTCCCTCTAGGAATTGGGTAACTTGGCAGTTCTGCTTAAGATTCTATGGGTATTCAAATTTGGCTGAGTCCTATCAGCTTTCCTATTTAGGTGATTGACCAGCTTATTTTCGAAAGAGAAAGACGCCCATATTTTGACCCAAATCGGGAGATGGGCGTCTTTCTCTCATGGGAGAACAAATCGGTATAATTGAAAGTTGATTTTGGTCGTCTTCAACTGCACTCCGTCACAGGAACGAACAAAGTTGATGGGGGCGTGTCAGGGCTTGGTGAAGGCGGGACTGGGGCGTGGTTATCGGCCGAGGAGATATGGGCGTCTTTAGCTGATAATCGAAACAAGAAGGGCATTTTTGACGAGAATTTGATCCGCTTTATTTGGACCTTTTTTTTCAGGTCCAAGTCCCAAAAAAGTGCCCCAACTGACCAGAAGACCACCAGAGGGAAACGGGGATGACCTCCCCTGACTCCCCCAGTGGTCACTAACCCCCTCCCACCAAAAAAAAAAACACTTTACGAACTTTTTTTTCCAGCCTGCATACCAGCCTCAAATGCTGTACCCACCTCCATGACAGCAGAATGTGTTCTATCCTCTGACAGCCTTTCCCTGGTTCTGATGTGGGTCTCGGGTGAGTGTGACACCTTTTCTGTTAAGGGCACTGCAGAGTCACATCAGCAATGCATTGTGGTGGGTGTAGGGTAGTGGGCTCCGTGATTCCACTAGCTTGTGTTAAATGCTCACGATGTTGGTAGTTGGTAGGCTCTACTCCCATGGTGCTTTTCCCTCTGCTTACTGGGTCAGAGTGTGCCCTGTTTTGTTTCCGGTAGTCCATGAGGTAGTGGTCATTTGTGTAAGATACTTTTAGATCCCTTTCATGTGTTAGCCACGTTACATCACTTAGTTCTTACCTTGAATGTGGCTGAAAGAGGGCATTGTACACTCTGACCTACTGCTAATCTCAGTACCAGGGAGAATCTTTGCTACTGGGGCACAACCTCTGATCTGCAGTAACTGTGAGTAAACGTGCTTATTCCAATAAAGGACGTTTTCGGAGAGATTAGTCTTCAGGTGTCAACTGGTGTGCCAAGGTTCTACAGCAACAACAAGTCCTAGAGGCCTGCGTGTATGCAGGTCCCTAGAGCACTTTTAGTGGGTACCGCAGTGCACTTCAGGCAGGCGGACCCAGGCCCATCCTCCCTACCTGTAACACTTGTGCTGGTAAATGGGAGGCCTCCAAAACCCACTGTACCCACATGTAGGTGCCCCCTTCACCCCTAAGAGCTATGGTAGTGTTGTACCTTTGTGGGTAGTGGGTTTTGGAGGCGGAGGGTTGGGGGCTCAGCACCCGTGGTAAGGGACCTATGCAGGTGGGAGCGTTTTCTGAAGTCCACCGCACTGACCTCTAGGTTGTCCAGTTGGTGTCCTGGTATGTCAGGGGGGCGAGTGTACTACGAATCCTGGCCCCTCCTACGACCAAATGGCTTAGATTGGGACGTTTTTGAGCTGGACGTTTTTAGTTTCCATTATCGCTAAAACAAACAAACGCCTAGCTTCGAAATGACTAAATCCATGGCATTTTGGTCTGTACAAACTGTATTTTCGAAACGGAAGATGGACGCCCATTTTTTTCGAAAATACGGTCTGTCCCACCCCTTCACGTACCCGTTCTCGGACATAGATGCCCATGGAGATGGGCGTTCGCATTCGATTATACCCCTCTGAGTCAATCTCTCGGTACCTTTATTTTGGCTAGTTCATTCTGTTACAGAGGGGCCAATACAGAAAGCTATCATGAGGCTAATTGCATGGTTACTCTGGGTTTATGTGAGTTACTGGCCAAGCAATGCAGAAAAGGTTTCAGTGCAGATGTTAACTCACACAGAAACCATGACCGCACACCGCATTAAGATATGCTGTGATAGAATGCACTTCCTCACTGGGCACATTAAGAGTTGCTTGGCTTAGTGAGGAGGATGGCACCCATTCAGAGAAAATTAAAGTCTCAGGGGTCCTTTTACAAAGGCGTGGTGAAACGTGGCTTGCAGTAGTGTAGGCACGAGTTTTGGGCGCGTGCAGAATCATTTTTCAGCACGCCTGTAAAAAAGGCCTGTTTTCTTTTTTTACCAAAAATAGACGTGCGGCAAGGGGGTGGGGTTTTGGGGTGGAGCCAGGGGCGGAGCTTATATCCATAATTGTCTGATAACACACAGAAAAAATAAATAAATAAAAATAAAATAATCACAATTAATACCTTTTATTAAATTTAGATATTAGATATGTATCATATGTCAAAGAATAAAGTGGTTGCTCAAAGCATATACTAACCACAATCGCTCAACTGCAAAACACTATGCACAAATTTGTGCAAAAACACACTCAGAACCTTACTGTACAATAAATATTACACTGGGCAGAACCTAATACACCAATATACCACCCATACAGAAAATGCAGACTGTCAACAATATGAAAAAGGAATCATATCATCACAATTTTCATGTAGAGCCACAAAACACCCTAATTCATGTTTAGTGTGGGATAAAATGCCATAAATAAGTAAATAAATATAAACTTTTAATGTTGAGCACCTGATTCTCAAAGTGGACATATTCCAAACACTATAATGAAAATAAAATGATCTTTTCTACCTTTGTTGTCTGGTGAGTTTTTCTGATCATGCTGGCCCAGTATGATTCTGCTGCTATCCGTCCTCAGTGCAGGTCAGGAAGTCATCCTCCCTCCTAGGACACCTCCAGCCAACCCCCCCCCCCCCCCACCCACTCTCCCAGCAGTAAGGTAAACAAACCATAAACCAATTTCTACAACTGGACAAGGCTAGAGGGCTTTCACTGCAGCTCCTGCTGTGAGGATGGAGGTAAATCAACAATTTAAACCCCTCAGAGCACAGCAGGGGAGGCTTAGCCTGTCCAAGCCTCTTATACCGGGTGCCTATGATCCCTTCCCTAATAATTTCTAGCATTCTGTTTGCATTTTTTAGTCTCTGCTGCACACTGGGCAGAAGATTTCAGTGTATTGCCTACAATCACTCCTAGATCTTTTTCTTGGGTACTGACTCCCAAGGTAGACACTAGCATCAAGTAACTATGATTCAGATTATTCTTCCCAATGTACATTACTTTGCATTTGTCCACATTAAATTTCATCTGCCATTTGGATGCCCAGTCTTCCAATTTATTAAGGTCTTCCTGCAATTTTTCACAGTCCATATGTGTTTTAACAACCTTGAATACTTTTGTGTCATCTGCAAATTTAACCACCTCACTTGCCGATCCAATTTCCAGATCATTTATAAATATGTTAAACAGCATGGGTCCCAGTACAGATCCTTGTACTGGCACCGGTGACATGAGGAAGAGTTGCAAGTCCAAAAGGTCCTGGTGGATGCTGTATGGATTTACACCCATATATTTAAGATGATCAAAGAGCAATATGATATGAAGCTAAGGTTGACTATCAGAGTGCTCTGGGTGGTTAATGAAGTTATGCAATAGGAAAACAATAGGGAGCCAAGTGTGATACCTGGGATCAGGGGGTGCCATGCTAGAAAAAGAGTGGCCTGCTAAATATTGAGAATTAAAAATATTGAACCCTCTCCTCCCAGAAACTGAAGGAAATTCAGCTGTTGTTTACATTTCTATGTTGTTTTAAATGAATGTTCAAACTTTAACAACATTGACAGACTAATAGAGAAAAAGAGCTTGTGCTGTACTGAAATGCCTGTGTATAATGGATCTCAACCCAGATTTTCTGGACATAAGAACTTAAGAATATAAGCATTTTCATACTGGGACAGACCAAAAGTCCATCAAGCCCAGTATCCTGTTTCCAACATTGGCCAATGCAGTTTACAAGTAATTGGCAAGATCCCAAAAGAGTAAAACAGACTTTATGCTGCTTATCCTAGAAATATGACTGTCCAACTGTTCACGGCCTCACTCAATGTTCAAATAATACCACAAGATTGTTAACAGAGTGTGTTTGACGAGTTGGCTATATAGTTCTACGTGAGGTGGAGTCTCATATAGCTCACAGCTGTTTTCATTCCACTCTAAAGTGAATCACATGCTCGTGTTTTTATTAATCATCGACTCACCCCCACCTCCTAAATCATTAAATCTATATTCCATTTAATAATAGCCATACTTATAACTATGCACACAGCACTTATCTTATGCAACTGGTGTACTCTTGCACTCCGACAGGTCCCCGTTTCGTAATACTTTATCAAGGGGGAGTACCACCGCATCTGTCAATAAAAGCATAAGTGCTAATATTTAAACTTTTAAACTTTTACTCGCTACCTCGTTCCCTTTTCTACAAGTGCTCCCAGCTTACCAAGTCTCTTACTACAGCGTCTGTGTGTGCTTAATTTTACTCATTGCAAAAATGGCGCTCACTTTTATTTACTGTTCTATGACATCAGCACCGGAAACAGCTGACTATTGTTTCCATTGTTGCTCTATGCCTCTGTCAAACTTTAAAAAAAACAGCCCCAGTGTTCATATGTATTAAGCCCGTTTGGCTCAACCGTGTCCAAAGTAAAAATCCAAAATATTTCACGTTGTAACATCTTTCTGTTGTAATCACCTCCCCTTTTGGATAGAGATACCTGTTCGATGACCATACATATAAGGTCATCAATCTTGTGATTATTGGTCACACAATGTTGAACCATGGGGGCTCCCATATTCTGTGCTAATATACGGGAACGGTGTTCAATCAACTTCTCGTGTAAAGATCTAGTAGTTTTACCCACATATAGTTTGTCACATGAGCACCTGATGTAATAAATAACATCCTGCGTACGACAAGTTGTGCTTCCTTTTAATCTATAGACCCTGCCTTTACTCATAGAGTTCATACCCTCAGCTGTTAAAGGGCATATCTTACAATTCTGCTTCAAACATTTATAATGTCCCATCCGATTCAATGCCGGATCTCCGTTACTCTCTGTCGGGTCTGCTGGCAATACAGCCGGGCTTAGGATTTCTTTGCGGTTTCTAGAGCGTGAAAAAGCTGTTCTTATATTGTGCTCAACAAACAGGGGATGTGCTCCCATTATATCCCAATGATGTTTAACTATGCTGGCTGTTACTTCACCCCCTGGGTGTACCTGGTCACGAATGTCATCATATGGTTTTCTTGTGCTTGCCGTTTCCTCTCCTGCAACAATAACTCCCTGTTGTTGTACTTAGCCCTTGTGTATGCACATTTAACCACTTTCCGCGGATAATGTCCCTGTAACAATTTAGCTCCAAATAACTCTGAATGTGCTCTATAATCTTCATCTGTTGAACAAATGTGCCTAAAACACAGAAACTGCGAAAAAGGAAGACTTTGTCTTAAAGCCTTTGGGTGGCAGCTATTGAATTCCAAGAAGGTGTTACAATCAGTGCTTTTAGTAAACACCTTCGTTTCAAATTGTCTCTGTATCAAAAGCACTTCTACATCCAAAAAGTGTATTTTATCCTCTGACCACATCAAAGTAAATTGTATTCTGGCATGACATTGGTTGAGCCATTGATGAAATTCAGCTAATTCTTCTCCTGTGCCATACCATAAGACAAAAACGTCATCTATAAAGCGCCTCCAGATGCCCAATTTATGCTTAAATGGAGACACAGGTAACCACTTTTGTTCAAACCATGCTATATACAAATTAGCTAGAGTAGGGGCGAAAGTTGCTCCCATCGCCACCCCTGACTTTTGCATATAAAAATTATCTTGAAACATGAAAATGTTCTTACATAACGCTATGTCCGTTAATTCTCGCAAAAATCTTGAAGGGACTTGATGTGGTCTGGGACGGGTGTTCAATGTCTCTTCGACTACTTCTAGCAACTCATTTTGCGGGATCATAGTGTATAAAGACTTGATGTCAAACGTAGCCATCAAGATAGGGCTTTCAGGTAATTGTACTGTTTGCAGGACGTTCAGGAAGTGGGTAGTGTCTTTAATATAGGCAGGGATTGCTTTGACAAAATCTTGTAAAAAGGTGTCCATGTATGTTGAAATGGGTTCAAGGAGAGAGCCCCGAGAGGACATGATCGGTCTCCCAGGGGGATTTCGATGATCTTTATGTACTTTTGGTAATACATATAATACAGGAACCGTGGGTGATTTTCTATTTAAATACTGGAACTCCTTGTTCATAAGAAATCCAGAATCAACCCCTGTCTGTGTAATATTCTTAATGGTATCCTGTATACCCTTAGTTGGATCTCTATCCAAAAGAATATACAATGTCCTATCTGACAACTGAGAATCAATCTCTCTTACATATTTCTCCCTGTCTAATACCACTGTCGCCCCTCCCTTGTCAGCACGTTTTGATCCGGTGGTGAAGGTTTTCAAGCAGCTTGTTTTAAGAGATGTATATCAATTTCATAGAACGGGTTCTTATAGATTTAAGGATAATTTAATGAAGGAAGAACGTGGGGCACTACAGTCTTTGAGGGAGAACACAGAGGTTGTAGTAAAACGTGCTGTTTTTACCATGTGTTCTTGCCTGCAACACAAACTTCTTTTCAAAATCTCTCTTTGCCTTCCTCATCAGTGCTCTGCATTTGACTTGCCATTCCTTATGCTATTTTCTATTATTTTCAGTTGGATCTTTCTTCATTTTCTTAAGGATGTTCTTTTAGCTCTAATAGCTTCCTAGACCTCACTTTTTAACCATGCCGACTGTCATTTGACCTTCCTTCTACCTTTTTTAATACGTGCATCACGTCTGGTGGAGCTTCCAGGACGGTATTTTTGAATAATATTCAGGCCTGATGTAAATTTTTGACCTTTGCAGATGTTCCTCTAAATTTAAGTTAAATGCTAATGTATTAGATTTCCTGTGTGTACTTATTTGAGATATTATATCAAGTCTGATCATGTTATGATGACACATTTTTATCAAGTGTCCCCAGCACAATTACCTCCTGCACCAGATCATGCACTCCTCTAAGAACTAGGTCTAGGATTGTTCCCCTTTTGTTGGTTCCTGAAGCAGCTGCACCATAAAGCAGTCTTTGATTTTAACTAGGAACTTTACCTCCCTAGCATGCCCTGATATTACATTTATCCAGTCAATATCAGGGTTATTGAAATCACCCATTATTATTATGTTACTCAGTTTGTTAGCCTCCCTAATGTCTGAAAACATTTCTGTATCTGTTTGCTCATCCTGGTCAGATGGGTGGTAGTACGCTCCTATCACTATCCTTTCCCCCTTTGCACATGGAATTTCTATCCATAGGGATTCCAAAGTGTGTTTTGTGTCCTGCAGTTTATTCAAGACCCTCTTTAATGTATAATGCTAATCCTCCGCCATGACACAATTGATGATGCAAGGTCAGATTTCAAAAATAATTCCGTCTTCCTTTTATCAATTTGTTATTGAGTAGGTTCAAAGCTATGCTTCCTTTGGTGGACATCAGGATTGTTGGTCAGGATATGGTTTTATTAAAATTAGATTATTGTAATGTGTTACTTGCAGGCGCTACACAAGCTAGGATTAGGACCTTACAAGTGGTACAAAATGCAGCCGTCTGTATGATAGCTGGAATTGGAAGGTTTACACATGTTATGCCAGTCCATGTTGCTTTTGAAGAGGCTCCTCAATATTCTCAGAATGTTCTTAGATTGTATCAACCTCCATGTGCATTGTGCTCTGAACAAAAGCGATTGCTGTTTGATGGGTAGTTCTGAAGTGCATTATACTATAACAAAGGATGCTGCTTTTTCAGTTTTGGGCCAGGTGCTTTGAAATAAGCTGCCTAATCATTTGAGGAATATTGCTGATTTGTCTTTACTTATTAAACAGCTTAAGACACATTTGTTTATCCAAGCATTTTTACCTTGAACTTTTTTTTTGTCCTTTTGTACTTTGTAAGCATCTCTAAATGTTCATTTGATTTGGGGTTTTATGTTTGTTTTGTTGTAACACTCCTAGTAATAGGCAGGCTAGAAATGTTTTAAATAAATACATTTGGTCCATCCTATCACTGTGATATTATGTGTACCCTGGTATGACAATGTCCAATTTGCTATCCTCCTTCCACTAGGTCTCAGAGATGCCTATTATTATCTTTTCATTTAGTGCAATATATTCTAACAGTCCCATTTTATTTTCTTAGGTTTCTGGCATTTGCACACAGACATTTCAAGCAATGTTTGTTATACCTATTTACAACATGTTCAGCAGTTGACACACATATCCAGTCAGGTTTTCAGGCTACCTGCAATGAATTTGCATGAGTTACATTTGCATGCACTGTATGCAAATTCATCTTATACATATTCATTTTGGATATCATGGAAGCCTGACTCACTGGGTTGAGAATCCCAGGGATAGAGCAAGATCCTCAAGCTGGTCTGAAAAAGGAGTAAGATAACTTGGTACTTAAACATTAATGTCAGTAACAGCAGAAAAGAGGGCAAATATTCATAAAGAAATCAGCAGAGGATAAATAAAAAAGCAGACAGGCTCATGCAGTAGTCGGTGAACCACAACAACTGCATTCAAAAAGGACCCAAATTGTTGTAAAACCACAGCCTTTTGTGATCATTGTCATATTACATTGAAAATTTCAAACTTTGATTCTTGGAATTAAAACCAACTATGACAATTTTTTTAGGTTATCAATAATCCCTCTCCAAAATACAAAAAATATTGTGAATGTACCTCTCCCATAATCTTTCCTCTTCTTGAAATGGATGGATGGTGAAAACAAATTTAGAGGAGTGGCTGCAAAGGTCAAAACTTTACATTAGGTGTGGATGCTGTTCAAAAATACCATCCTGGAAGCCCAGGCAAAATATGGTTAAAAAGTGATGTGAAGGAAACTATTAGAGCTAGAAGAAAATCCTTCAGAAAATGGAAGAAAGAACCAACTGAAAATAATAAAGAAACAGCATAAGGAATGTCAAGGCAAATGCAAAACACTGATAAGGAAGGCAAATAAGGACTTTGAAAAAAAGATTGTGTTGGAGGCAAAAACACTTAGTAAATGTTTTTTTTAGGTATATTAAAACAAGAAGCCAGCAAAAGAATCTGTTGGACTGCTAGATGACAGAGGAGTAAAAGGGGCAATGAGGGAACACAAAGGAGGAGGAGTGGCCTAGTGGTTAGGGTGGTGGACTTTGGTCCTGAGAAGCTGAGTTCAATTCCCAGCACAGGCAGCTCCTTGTGACTCTGGGCAAGTCACTTCCCTCCATTTCCCACTGCATAGAGCCTGCCATGAGTGGGAAAGTGTGGGGTACAAATGTAACAAAACAAAAAAAAGCTATAGCAGAGAAATTAAATGAATTCTTTGCTTCGGTCTTCACCAAGAAAAATTTGGGAGAGATACCTGTGTCAGAAATTCTATTCAAAGCTGAGTCGAAGAAACTGAATGAAATCTCTATAAACTTGGAGGATGTAATGGGAGAATTTGACAAACTGAAGAGTAGCAAATTTCCTGGATCGGATGACATTCATCCCAGAGTACTGATAGAATTGAAAAATGAACTTGCAGAACTATTGTTAGTAATATGTAATTTGTCTTTAAAATCAAGCACAGTACCGGAAGATTGGAGGGTGGCCAATGTAACGCCAATTTTTAAAAAATTCCAGAGGAGATCCGGGAAATTATAGACCAGTGAGCCTGACGTTGCTGCTGGGCAAAATGGTAGAGACTATTATAAAGAACAAAATTACTGACAATATTCAAAAGCATGGATTAATGACACAAAGCCAACATAGATTTAGTGAAGGGAAATCTTGCCTCACCAATCTGTTACATTTCTTTGAAGGGGTGAACAAACATGTGGATAAAGCTGAGCCAGTTGATATTGTGTATCTGGATTTTCAAAAGACGTGTAACAAAGTACCTCATGAAAGACTCCAGAGGAAAATGAAAAATCATGGGATAGAAGGTAGAATCCTATGTGGATTGAAACTAGTTAAAAGATAGAAAACAGAGAATAAGGTTAAATGGTCAGCATTCTTAATGGAGACGGGTAGATTAGTAGGGCTCCTCAGGGGTCTGTGCTGGGACCGCTGCTTTTTCATTTATTTATAAATGATCTAGAGATGGGAATAACTAGTGAGGTAATTAACGCCTATGGTGCACTATGGGCGCATTAGCATTTTTTAACAGGCGTAAATGGTTTATTCGCACTAAACACTAACACGCCCATAGAAATGTATAGGCGTGTTAGCATTTAATAAGCCTTAAATTTAAAGGTGCATTAGAAACACTAACACACCTTAGTAAACATACCCCTAAATTTGCTGACAACACAAAGTTATTCAAATTTGTTAAATTGCAAGAGGATTGTGAAAAATTACAAGAGGACCTTACGAGACTGGAAGACTAGGCATCTAAATAGCAGATGATTTTTAATGTGAGCAAGTGCAAAGTGATGCATGTGGGAAAGAGGAACCCGAATTATAGCTACATAATGCAAAGTTCCACATTAAGAGATACTGACCAGGAAAGGGATCTAGACATTGTCATTGATGATACGTTGAAACCCTCTGCTCAGTGTGCGGTGGTGGCTAAGAAAGCAAATAGAATTTTAGGTATTATCAGAAAAGGAATGGAAAGCAAAAATGAGGATGTTATAATGCCTTTGCATCGCTCCATGGTGCAACCACACCTCGAAGATTGTGTTCAGTTCTGGTCACTGCATCTCAAAAAAGATATAGTGGAATTAGAAAAGGTACAGAGAAGTGCGACAAAAATGATAAAGGGGATAAGAAGATTTCCCTATGAGGAAAGGCTTAAGTGGCTATCCTGCTTATAATTGAAAAAGAAAAACGCCTATATTGCGACCCAAATCGGGAGATGGATGTTTATCTCACAAAAACGAATAAAGCGGTATAATCGAAAGCCGATTTTTGGACGTTTTCAACTGCACTCCGTTGCGGATGCGGACAAAGTTGATGGGGGCGTGTCAGAGGTGTGGCGAAGGCGGAACTGGAGCGTGGTTATCTGCCGAACAAAGATGGGCGCATTTCACCGATAATGGGAAAAAAGTATGCGTTTTTAGCTAGAATTTAGGACACTTTTCCTGGACCCTGTTTTTTCACGAATAAGGCCCCAAAAAGTGCCCTAAATGACCAGATGACCACTGGAGGGAATCGGGGATGACCTCCCCTGACTCCCCCAGTGGTCACTAACCCCCTCCCACCACAAAAAAATGATGTTTCACAACTTTTTATTTTCACCCTCAAATGTCATACCCAGCTCCCTGGCAGCAGTATGCAGCTCACTGGAGGAGTTGTTAGGGGGTGCAGTGGACTTCAGGCAGGTGGACCCAGGCCCATCCCCCCTACCTGTTACAATTGTGCTGCTTAATGCTTATTAGTCGTCCAACCCCCCCCCCCCCAAACCCACTGTACCCACTTGTAGGTGCCCCCCTTCACCCCTTAGGGCTATAGTAATGGTGTAGACTTGTGGGCAGTGGGTTTTGAGGGGGATTTGGGGGGCTCAACACACAAGGGAAGGGTGCTATGCACCTGGGAGCTCTTTTACCTGTTTTTTTGGTTTTGTAAAAGTGCCCCCTAGGGTGCCCGGTTGATGTCCTGGCATGTGAGAGGGACCAGTGCACTACGAATCCTGGCCCCTCCCACGAATAAATGTCTTGGATTTATTCATTTTTGAGCTGGGCGCTTTCATTTTCCATTATCGCTGAAAAACAAAAACGCCCAGCTCACACATTGTTGAATAAAACATGGGCGTCTATTTTTTCCCAAAATACGGTTCGGTCCACCCCTTCACGGACCCGTTCTCGGAGATAAACGCCCATGGAGATAGGCGTTTTCGTTCAATTATGCCCCTCTATGACTCTTCAGCTTGGAGAAAAGACGGCTGAGGGGAGATATAATAGAGGTCTATAAAATAATGCGTGGAGTGGAATGGGTAGATGTGAATCACAATAAATCTACAAAGTGGTAAATTTAAAATGATCAGAGAAAACTTTCTTAACTCAACTTGTAATTAAACTCTGGAATTCGTTGCCAGAGAATGTGGTAAAAGAAGTTAGTTTAGTGGGGTTTAAAAAAGGTTTAGATAGCTTCCTAGAGGAAAAGTCCATAGACCATTATTAAAATGGACTTGGGGAAAATCCACTGCTTATTTCTAGGATAATGTATTGTACTTTTTGGGATCTTGCCAGGTACTTATGACCTGGATTGGCCACTGTTAGAAACAGGATGCTGGGCTTGATGGACCTTTGTTCTGTCCCAGTTATGGCAATGCTTATGTATTTATAATTAATAAATATCTATCCTTTGCTTTAACAAGAAGGAACAGAGTTCCAAAGGAATCGAGCCTAGTAGCTAAGAGCTACCTAACAAATTGCAAACATATTATAGGAGGTAGAACTGTTAGCAAGGGGAGATCACTACCAACTACAAAATAGTAGTGAGCCGTTGTTACGGATAGACTCACTGAAAAATTTAGCTCGGCTGTGGTAACAGCCTATACTGAATTCTCCTCGTGTCTCCCTTTTTTCATATTAATTGCTTTATTGGCTTTCTGAAGAGTGAGGGATTACTTTTTGAATCTCCCTATACATCCCGTTAATAGGGATTGACTACTTTTTGTGGTTAGCAAGAGATCAGCAGATCTGAAATCAAGAGTTGGATTGTAAGGAATCAAACATTAGCAAAATAGTTGAAAAGTTTTGTCAAAAGAATCTTAGATATCAGTGTTAAGGGCTCCTTTTACTAAGTAGCGGTAAGCCCAATGCCGTTCGCTGTTTAGGTAGTACTGCCGGGCTAAGGCAGCAGCCCGGTGGTACTTCCACCCCCTACTGTGCCATAATTTCTGTCGCTACACAAATTTCTAGCGCCAGATACGGCCCGGTGGTAATTGGGCAGAGCCACGCGCTGCCCAGTTGACGCCTGGTTAGCGAGGGAGGCCATGCTGCCACCTCAATGGGTGGCAGTAAGGGGTCTCCCCCAAAATGGCCGCGCGGCAAGTGCTTTGCTTGCCACCAGGCCATTTCCTGAAGGAAAGCAGACCGGCCCTTTTATCAGCTGCGGTAAAAGGGGGCCTTGGCGCATGTGTAAAACACGCACCAACGCTAACACAGCCTGGTAAAAGGGGGCCTTAGATCTTACTGGTCATTCTTTTGTGGGCGGCAGGCAATGCTTTTTTTTTTTAACTCTGTCACCAGCTAAATTAGCTACTACTACTACTACTACTACTATTTAGCATTTCTATAGCGCTACAAGGCGTACGCAGCGCTGCACAAACATAGAAGAAAGACAGTCCCTGCTCAAAGAGCTTACAATCTAATAGACAAAAAATAAAGTAAGCAAATTAAATCAATTAATGTGTACAGGAAGGAGGAGAGGAGGGTAGGTGGAGGCAAGTGGTTACAAGTGGTTACGAGTCAAAAGCAATGTTAAAGAGGTGGGCTTTCAGTCTAGATTTAAAGGTGGCCAAGGATGGGGCAAGACGTAGGGGCTCAGGAAGTTTATTCCAGGTGTAGGGTGCAGAGAGACAGAAGGCGCGAAGTCTGGAGTTGGCAGTAGTGGAGAAGGGAACAGATAAGAAGGATTTATCCATGGAGCGGCGTGCACGGGAAGGGGTATAGGGAAGGACGAGTGTGGAGAGATACTGGGCAGCAGCAGAGTGAGTACATTTATAGGTTAGTAGAAGAAGTTTGAACAGGGAGCCAGTGAAGCGACTTGAGGAGAGGGGTAGTATGAGAAAAGCGACCCTGGCGGAAGACGAGGCGGGCAGCAGAGTTTTGAACCGATTGGAGAGGGGAGAGGTGACTAAGTGGGAGGCCAGCAAGAAGCAGATTGCAGTAGTCTAAACGAGAGTTGACAAGGGTGTGGATGAGGGTTTTGGTAGAGTGCTCGGAAAGAAAGGGGTGGATTTTACGGATGTTGTAAAGAAAGAAACGACAGGTCTTGGCAATCTGCTGGATACGAGCAAAGAAGGAGAGAGAAGAGTCAAAGATGACCCCAAGGTTTCGAGCTGAGGAGACAGGGAGAATGAGAGAGAGCCATCAACAGAAATAGAAAATGGGGGGAGTAGGGAGGTGGGTTTGGGGGGAAAAACGAGAAGCTCAGTTTTGGTCATGTTTAATTTCAGGTGGCGTTGAGACATCCAGACAGCAATGTCAGACAAGCACGCTGAAACTTTGGTTTGGATGCAAGGTGAGATATCAGGGGTAGAAAGGTAGTTTTGGGAGTCATCAGCATAGAGATGGTAGGAAAAGCCATGGGATGAGATTAATGAACCAAGGGAAGAAGTGTAGATAGAAAAGAGGAGGGGACCAAGAACAGAACCCTGAGGTACGCCGACAGGCAGAGGGATAGAAGTAGAAGAGGATCCACCAGAGTGAACACTGAAGGTGCGGAGGGAGAGGTAGGAAGAAAACAAGGAAAGGACAGAGCCCTGGAATCCAAGTGAGGACAGGGTATCGAGGAGTGTGCTGTGATCGACAGTGTCAAAAGCGGCGGAAAGATCAAGAAGAATGAGGATGGAATAGAGACCTCTGGATTTAGCCAGTAATAGGTCATTGGAGACTTTAGCAAGCGCAGTTTCGGTTGAGTGGAGAGGGCGAAAACCAGATTGTAGTGGGTCAAGAATAGCATGTGAGGAGAGAAAATCAAGGCAGTGGTGGTGAACAGCACGCTTAAGTAATTTGGAGAGAAAAGGGAGGAGGGAGATGGATCGGTAATTAGAGGGACAAGTAGGGTCGAGTGAAGGCTTCTTAAGGAGAGGTGTGACCACAGTATGTTTAAAGGCAGTAGGGACAGTTGCAGTGGAAAGTGAGAGGTTGAGAATGTGACAGATAAAAGGAATAAGAGCAGGTGAGATGGCATTAAGAAGGTGGGTGGGAATGGGATCAGAGGAACAGGTGGTACATTTTGAGGAAGAAAGGAGAAGTGTAGTTTCCTCTATAGTAACTTCAGGAAAGGAGGAAAAGGAATGAGGGGACGGAGAGAGAGGGGAACGTTCTAGTGGAGGGAGAGGTGGCGAGGTAGAGAATTGAAGGTTTATCTTTTGAACCTTGTCGTGAAAGAATTCAGCAAGGGTCTGAGGAGATAATGAAGGGGGAGTTGGGGGAGGGGGCACCTTTAGAGAGTTCAATGTGGTGAAGAGAAGTCGAGGGTTAGAGCCAAGAGAGTTGGTCAGTTGGATATAATAATCCTGTTTGGCACGCAAAAGAGGCAATTATGAGGCAAGTCCGGGTACTGGTATTGAATATTCAGCTCTCTCTGGACAACATGCTAGATGCCAAAATTTCTGAAAATCCAGATCGATATTGAGCTGTGACCCACCTAAGATACTGTGATTGGTCCTGTCTGAATATAGGAGGGTAGGCCCACATATAAGGAGTCCACATTTCCCCCATTTCACTCCCCCGACCATGTCTGATCCTCCTCCCCACCCCCCCCACACACATTTCCAATTCTTCCACTCTGCACACCAAATCTTATTAGGCCCCATGCTCCCTCCAAGTTTGAGCAGGTCCCCTGGACCTAATGGTCTAGCGGTGGTTGGGACAGAAGCAATCCCCACTCATTACTGTCCCTTCTAGTTCTTGACTGAAAATAGATGCCATAATCTCTGGTAGTAGTCTTGCAGTACTACTGCAGGAAGCTGACCTCTTAAATGTAGTACTGTAAGACTATAGTTAGAGGTTGCAGCAACCATTTTCAACCAGAAGCCGCGAGAGGCAGGATCAAGTGGATTCACTCCTATTCTGACCACCAATAGACCACCAGGCCTATTAAGGTAGGGCCAGGTGCCTGTTTGGACTTGAGGGAGGGCCTGGTGGGGGCTGCTCAGACTTGAAGATGTCAGGCAGGAAGATCAGACATGCTGGGGGGGGGGGGCAGGAGGGAGGGAGGGGAGATCAGCTTCAGGCTGCAACTTCACGGTTATGTGAGTGCTGGCTGATATTCAGTACCAGCGCCCACATAGCTAACCAGGCACAGTTAGGACTTATACAGTCCTACATGACCAGTTAGCTATGCATGGGGAAAAAAAAAAGACGCAAAACACCTACCTTCCAGTTAGCCATGCTGGCACCAGCATTGAATATTTCCAGCATCTGTATATTTTCCAGCTTCTCTGCAACTTCACCCCCGTAATGCAAAGGCAATTAAAGGTAATATTCAGGAGCACTGCCCTGATAAGTGGCATAGAATATCCGCAGTTAGGCAGCCACGAGTCATTTAGCTAGGCAGGAGCTTTGAATAACAAGTGGGTGAAGACTAAAAAAACATAAAAATGTACAATTCTATATTTACCATTTTTACTATATTCTTCTTATTCTTCAATATCTAAATTGGTCATAAGATTTTGTTATTGGTTGTAACTAGTATTACCTTTTTCTGTCGTGGCATTTAAACACAGAATTCAGCTAAAAGGATGAGTGACAACTTGTCAAAGATTTAATCAGAAAGAAGGCTCTTGCCAGTAATGCCTTCATTGTGTAGATTTGGTTTCTTAGTTATATGCCATTTGTTTTATAGATTAAGCAGTGTCAAAAGTATCCAGCCTATGATGGCAAGTCATAGATATGGTCAAGACTAGGTGGGAGGGCGGTCAGACAGACAGTTTCCTAAACTATCGGGAACAGTTTTGGATATACACATTAAATATGGTCACCCCTAGAGGGTTGAATGCAGAGGTAGAGTGGTCTACCCTCATTTAAATAACAATCTATTTCCCTACTTCTGATTGGTGCACTTCATTAAAAGGCGGACCTTTAAATTTGGGTTCAGAACGCCAATTCGCCATCTTCGGATGGCTTGAGATTAGATCAGTTGGCATGTTAGTGAGAGCTATATAAGAGGTAAATAACGGAGGAGCCGTTCCCTTTTCTTCAACATTTAAAGTTCTTATATGATGAAGATTTTAGGTTTCAATAGATATGATAGCATAATTGATACATCTTTTTTGATTCTAGGGGGTTATCCTTGAGAAAGCTGCACGGCGGCGAAACGTGCCAAGTCAGATTGAAAAACCCTCTATAGCTGACGTTATTGCTTAGAAGCTAAGTATTACTTTATAAAATTGTTTCATTTAAAGTGGTGATTAAGGACTTTATAGTCATAAAAATAAGAAAGGCAAAGATTATGCATTATTTAAAATGATAAAGACCACTGACAATATTGGATATTTTCATGCAACATTTGAACTTATGGGTCGCCGATTACCCATGCTGAGGTCCTTGAGTAATAAACACTTATAACCTTAAGTACATAAAAGCAAACAACAGAGTTGAGCAGGTAATCTTTTGGTTAGGCTGGATCTGTTTTATAGAGGCACTAGACATGGTCATTACTATATTCTTGTTGTCTTTGCCTATGATTTGCCCTCCCTAAATGTTTCTGAATAATAGATTATGGCAGCATACCTTACACTTTATTCCTGTTGGGTCATATTAAGAATGCCCAATAAAAATGTAAAATGTTTCAGAAATATCTAGATAAATAGATTTGAATCACACATGATGAAGACCAAGGAAGTGGTGCAAATTAAAGCATATGCTGTATAGAGGTGAACAAAGATACATTTTCCCTAGTGAAAACATTTTTTAAATAAAGTAAATGTTTCTTGTGATTGCATAAAAAGAAAAAGAAGCAGAGGGTTCCCCATATGACCTTTAACTCATCTAAATTTTATGTGGTGCCTCAAAAGTCATTTGAAGATCACAAAATCAGATTACCTCTCATATTACCCTTTTGCCCAGCATAATGTCTTCTTTTTTTGACTGTTGTATAAAACTGCATTGCCTGCCTGATCGGGTTTCCCATCGACACACCTGTCTGCAAAGAGAAGTGCATTTGGTATATAATATTTTTCTCATTATCTATTTAGAAAAATTAGCATTATGAATCCTTTAAACTTATTCTAAGAGATAGACTCTTCTGGATTCTCTGTTTCCTTCATCCAATTGGCTTTTGTTTTGTTGTATAGTCTCCCAGTGGATGCAATTTAGTTTTCTTTAATTAGATGGGATCATCTTTCCTTCTCCTTTGAGATTTTCAATCGAAAGTCCAGCTGTCATAGTGCAATTTCCCCTTTCTCTTACCCAAGTAGAGTGCAATGAAATTCTGCCACTTGTTAAAGGAAAACAAGACTCTTTTGTGGATTAATGAAAGACAACGAAACCTTGATGACTCTGTTATCTGAGTTGAGGTTGTTATCTCTAATGAATCTAGGTATAATGACAGACTATTACTTGAAATAATCTGTCTGTCTTGCTGGGATAAAAAAAAACATCTGAAATCCTCTGTTTCATTTTATACCAGTATGGTTGAGTTAAAGTTTGACTGAGAAATATCTTACCATCTACAATTGGAAATAAATCTTCCCTTTTGTGCCTTTAGTTTCCTAACCAGGCTACATTACTGCAACATTGTGAAAAGGATTGTGTGGTATATTTTCTTAAATACAATGTAAGTGTCTAGCCTTTTTTCTCCTTCAGTCACAAACCATTTAAGTTTAAATTCTCTTTCTATTGAAAGGTCACTGTGTGTTAGGGATATGCATTTGTTAATGCATAATCAGTTTGGGATCAATATTCCATGGTGACCAAACAACTTAATGATTACCTGGATACGTTCTCTGTACTACACGAATCACAATCAGGATTCCGCCCCCTTCATAGCACTGAAACCGTGTTTATCACTCTCCTTGCCAACTTTAAGCAGGAAATAGCTTTAGGCAAAAGCATACGTCTCCAATTTAACATGTCGAGTGCTTTTGATATGGTAAACCACAACATTCTACTCAACCTTCTTGATTACTTTGGGACTGGTGGAAATGTACTTAGGTGGATTAAGAGTTTTCTAACCTCCAGAACTTATCAAGTAAAATCTAATTCAACCTTATCACCATCGTGGAAAGCAAACTGTGGAGTCTCTCAAGGCTCACCACTATCCCCAACACTCTTCAACATAATGCTGATTCCTTTGGCCAAGTCCTTATCCAATCTAGGCCTGTGAGGGGGCCAGTGCACTACGAATCCTGGCCCCTCCCATGAATAAATGTCTTGGAGTTATTCGTTTTTGAGCTGGGCGCTTTCGGTTTCCATTATCGCTGAAAAACAAAAACGCCCAGCTCAAAAAAAGATAAACGTCCATGTTTTTTGAAAATACGCTTCAGTCCGCCCCTTCATGGACCCGTTCTCGGAGATAAACCCCCATGGAGAAAGACGTTTCTGTTCGATTATGCCCCTCCACGAATCCTGGCCCCTCCCATGACCCAATGCCTTGGATTTGTTCGTTTTTGAGCTTGGCACCTTCGGTTTCCATTATTGCTGAAAACCGATAGTGCCCAGCTCAAAAACGCCCAA